>NW_026732401.1:152500-198576 GCF_028476545.2 Physella acuta
ATTGCGTTTATTAAAGAAAGAAAAAACAAGTTCTCCCCTAAGAATCACTATATCTAGATCTTAAGGTTAATGAAATGAAAGTGTTCAATCTTTACTAGTCTACGTGTCAGTTATTTGATTTAGCTTGTTGTTTTCAATTAAATTTAGTTTCTAATTAAAATTAAGAATTTTAAAACGTTTAAACAGCAAAGAAAGTTTCATATACACATTTAAATTAAAAAAATTAGTACCTAGCTCATTCTTACAGAAGGTAATCTTCGGACAAACGGTGTTAAGGACATGGAACTGGACCGCATCTCTCTGGCAGACATCGAAGATTGCCTGGTTGTGGGAGACATGAACAGCCACTCTCAAAGCTGGGGTTACCCTGACCTCAGTGCTATAGGAAAGAAAATTGAAGAATGGCAAGCAGGAAGGCTTACACGTCTAAACAACCGTGATGACAAACTTCTATTTGAATTAATAAGAGGATCTGCATATATATTTAATTCTCTTCATGGAGACCATAGAAAACACCACACAGCTTAGCCACCACCCTCATCCCCACCTGTCAGGTGAGCTGTGGTTCACCCCGAATGTTTACAATCGTAGAGCTGGGTTAGTGAAGCTATTAGGTGCAGATAATTTAGTATTAAACGATTTGAAACGAAGGGGAGGTAACAATTTCTGATTGATCTTTTCTTTGTCTGTAAACAGCTGCTTTCACTGGGCGGGATGGGGGGGGGGGGGGGGGAAGGGGCCGTAGGGGATAGTGTTGAATTTAAAAATTTTGAATTGCTAATAACCAGAAAATAAAACAACTAGATGGCGGCGGATACTACGTCGCGGGTCAGCTCGTTAATATATTTTTTTGCAAAAACTGATGCCACTTGTTTAATTAGAGGGGGGGGGGGACCAAATGCAATTTTCACAGAACAATGTAGTGATCAGAACGAAATACACCACCCACCAAAGTGGATGGGCCTGACATCACATTGAAAAAAATTGCAAATCAATAAATCCTTTGATGATGGAGCGTGGCGGCTAACTAAAATATCAATGCTAAATTTCTTATCGAAATTGTCATCATGTAACAGCCTCCCAGCGTAGAGGTGTGTGTGTGTGGGGGGGGGGGGGTTGGAGGGTGACACCAGTAAAACAATAATTGTAAATTAGATCGTGTAAGTGTGCTTCAGTAATTTTAGAAAACATGACATCTTAAATTATTTTTTTTTCGGAGTGGGGTACACCCGACGTGGTGACGCTACAGCCTAAGACAGGGGTCGGCAACCTTTTGAGACGGAAGAGCCAAAAGTTACAATTTACAAGATTTCCCACCTTTTAAAGAGCCACTCGCATTTTTATTGCAATATTATGATCTCTAATGTGGATTTGGTGTATATATGGTGTATATATATAAATAAATAAATAAATAAATATATATATATATATATATATATATAGATAGATATATATATATATATATATATATATATATATATATATATATATATATATATATATATATATATATATATATATATATATATATATATATATATAAAGCAATGTATGTATGTGCGTGTGTGTGTCTGTTTTTCTTTTACGTATTAGTACACCTTTCATCTAATCGCCATGAATTTTTGGGAAGTTGTTCAGATTACTCTTGTGAAGGTATCTGAGAAAAGAAAATGTTAAATTCGCATGTGTAGCACCCCGGCAGGGCGCTATTCTATTGTTATATATATATATATATATATATATATATATATATATATATATATATATATATATATATATATATATATATATATATATATACTGTATATAAAAAATAAAAGTCGGATGTGGTTCGACACCGTTCATCCGAGTGCCATGAAACTTGTGGAGTGTGGATGAGAATACTCACGAGAAGGTTTCTGCGAAATAAAAAAAAAATATTACTATTCGCGGCGCCAGGGAGAGTGCATTTTATGTCAATTCACGTTTTGGCGACAAGAGTTCCATATCGGCTATGTTAGCACTTGGCATCCATTAATCGGGCGTGCTGCAAAGCGGGTAAGGAGTACTAGTATATTCAGATGCAAAACAGCAACAAACGCAACCACCGGAGCTTCGTCGATTGCGCGACCCAAAGCGCCCTGGGCTCACATGCGAGCAATATGGAGCCTAATTTCGTTTTATAAAAAAGGCTGACACTAAAGACATGAGGGGAAACAACAATCGTTGACTTAATCAAATCATTCACTCCGGCCTTTTGGCAGGGGGCGATTTGGCGCCCCGGGCTTACTCGTGAGCACCATGGCGCGATAGGCTATAGATACAATGGGTTGCTATAATCGCTCACTAAATGAATCAGGCGCGTCTTCGACGTCTCTGCAGGTTGCGATTTGGCGACCAGGGCTATCTTGCAAGTACTAAGCGCCTACCTTATTTTAAGGAGCATTCTACAATACGACATTCGATGATTAAACCAAGCGGTAGTGTAATCAGGTTCACTAGAGCGCTACTTTCCGTCCTCGACACTTAGGTTGTGAGTGATTAACGGTGAATGATTAACTTACACTAAGTTACACTCAAGGCTTTCATACAGCAGGCCATAAAGGTGGGCGGTAGTGTAGGTAACCAGTGCCGCGATAAATATGACCCAAACACAGTTTTGTTTACATTTAAGTAACTCAGTTTTATAAAAAAAGGAAGTACTTTGGGAGTGAATAAATATTCTAATAAAATAGCGAGTGTTTATTGTTTATATTTATTATTATATCGTTCATTACCGAGTGTTGCAGACTATAACTTTTATGAGTTTTAAAAATGAAATACTATAATTTTTATATTTGTGCTTGAGTTGAAGAGCCGCATCTTGACATCAAAAGAGCCGCATGCGGCTCGCGAGCCGCAGGTTGCCGACCCATGGCCATGGACTTAGAGTATGTACTATTTTTCATTATTTTCTTTTTAAGTAAATTAAAACAACAGAGCTACACGGAGAGTTGTGACTCGAATATGTAAATGGAAAAATTATTTAAACTGAACTTTTTCATCATGTCTACAATTCAATTCTTTAATTTAGCTAGCTGTTTGCAATTAAAATTTGAACCTGATAATAATCTATAATTACAAAACAAAAGTTTAATCAATCATTTTTATAAGAATTAAAATAATTATGTTTTAATTTACACTGTAAATAATGCTTTGTAGCTTTTAAAATTATTTATGAATTTCTTTGTACATTTAGCCATTTTTGGGAGCAAATTTATAGGTTATCCTTCTTGGTTAATTTAAATTTATAAATGAAAATTACCGTAGGCGAATTAAATAAATACATTTTCTTGATTTGAATATAATTCATCTGAAATTTAAATGAGCAAGATATACGCCTACATTTTCCATATACAAATGTATCTATGAATATAAAGGCTAAAGTGGGAAAATGTTTCTTAGTTTGTATTTGATAGTCAAATATGTGGCTACGTGTTTAAAGCAAACTGACATCTTTCATGAATAAAATAACATTGCTAGTTTGATGCTGTTTTTAGAGGCGTTCGAAAAAAGGGAATTCTTCGTCTTCTCTACAGCACCGTTATAACTCCTTGTAGCGAACATTTAATACAGAAAATAAACATATTGCTGAATAACTAATAATATTTTATTGCTTATCTCGTATATTAGCTTTTCAAAGTAATTTAACATTGCCCTTACCTGATATAAAGAGTTAAACCTGAGCCGAGATTCTATCAACAAAACTGTCAATATTTAAAAAAAACAAGTTCGCTATCAAGGTATGCAAACTTTATTGTGATTAATTTAATGCAGGTACAGTAGTATCGATCTAGTAGTTAGATTCGATATCCGACATGTTAGATTCGGTGCTTATCATGTGTTTATTAGATTCGATGATTTGTGGGATTTTTAAAATTTTTTACCGCCCCCCCCCCGAACGAAATGAAATTTATATATTTTATGTAGAAAATATATACTTTTAACAGTGTCCGCCCCCCCGAAGAAAGTCTACCTTTTTTTTTTTTTTTTTTTTTTTTTTTTTTTTTTTTTTTTTTTTTTCAAGTGCCCCCCCGGAGAAAAAAGTCTGGAAGAAACACTGATCATGTCTACAATTTAATTCTTTAATTCAGCTAGCTGTTAGCAATTAAAATTTGAGCCTGATAATAATCTAAAATTTAAAAAAAAAGGTTAAACAATCATTTTTATAAGAAATAAAAATAATTTTGTTTTCATTTACACTGTAAACAATGTTTCGTATCTTTTACAATTATTTATGAATTTCTTTGTACATTTAGCCATTTTCGGAGGCAGATTTTAGGTTATCCTTCTTGGTTCATTTAAATTTATCAATGGAAATTAGCGTAGGCGAATTAATTAAATACATTTTCTTGATTCGAATGTAATTCAACGGAAATTTAAATGAGCAAGATATACGCCTACCTTTTCCATATACAAATGTATCTATGAATATAAAGGCTAAAGTGGGAAACATTTTTCCTAATTTGTATTTGTCAAATATGTAGCTATGTCGTTAAATCAAATTTTGACATCTTTCATGAATAAAATAACATTGCTAGTTTGATGCTATTTTTAGAGGCGTTCAAGTATAGGCACTTCCTTGTCTTAACTACAGTACCGTTATAACTGTTTGTAGAACACATTTGATCCTGAAAATTAACATATTGCTGAATAACTAATAATATTTTATTGCTTAACGCTTGTATTAGCTTTTTAAAGTAATTCAACATTAACAAAAAGAGTTAAACCTGAACCGAGATTATATCAAAAAAACATTCAATAGTTAAAAAAAGAACAAGTTCGCTATCAAGGTATGCAATCTTTGCAGTGATTCATTTAATGCAGGTACAGTAGTATCGATCTAGTAGTTAGATTCGATATCCAACATGTTAGATTCGTTGCTTATCATGTGTTTATTAGATTCGATGATTTGTGGGATTCACTATGTTCAATTACTATATAGCTTACTTATTGTATTTATTACATATTTATAGTACAAATTTAGAGTACCGTATTTATTTATAATACCGTATTTTTAGTTACCGCATTTTTCTTCATTTAAAGTATCGTATTCATAGTGCAGTATAGGGTAACTGTGTATACGTATACTGTGCCGGGGTCAGATTAAGGGTCACGTTCAAACTTAATCCCTCGACTGGCCAATCAACTACTGTAAGTTGATTCATTGTAACAGAGACCTTCAGGTTTCTAACAATCATATTAGGAAATGTTCAAAAGTTTTTTTTTCAGATAAATGAATATTCTTTCATCTTTTGCTTGACAGTAAGTTCCCTTTTTAAACCTGACGGTCTATAGGGCAAGTGAAGTAGAGTTCACTTGTTTCTGTGACCTCGGCATATGAAGAGATGGTTTTGTCAGCACTATGCCCAGCCGCCTTTACTTTCCTTAACGTGAGTTAGGTACCCATCAGAGTTTAGTTGACTCAGGGACGGTCTACTGACTTGAACCCGGATTCGAACTCGAGACTTACGGGTTAGCAGTCTCTACCGCTAAACCACTCCGATCCCTTTGCTTGACCATAACTTTAATTAAATTCTTTACATCAACAGCAG
Organism: Physella acuta; assembly: GCF_028476545.2. Classification (NCBI taxonomy): domain Eukaryota; kingdom Metazoa; phylum Mollusca; class Gastropoda; family Physidae; genus Physella; species Physella acuta. The sequence continues at coordinate 158,074 of NW_026732401.1, forward strand.
CCACTCATAGACTACAAATTTTTCGAGTCATCTATAAAATACGTCACACTTCTAGGCACTGTTCTTTGTGTCAACAGCAGCCACTCGTAGACTACAAATTTTTCGAGTCATCCATAAAATACGTCACACTTCTACGCACTGTTTCTTTGTGTGTGTGTCCCCCCCCCCCCCCCCCCCCCTACGCCAAGAAAAATAGTCTAAAGGAAAATCTTCTTCTACGGGGAAGGGCATTTGTCGCATTCGGGCAAGTGTCCATTCGGGCATTTGTCCCATTCGGGCAAGTGTCCATTCGGGCATTTGTCCCATTCGGGCAAGTGTCCATTCGGGCATTTGTCGCATTCGGGCAAGTGTCCATTCGGGCATTTGTCCCATTCGGGAAAGTGTCCATTCCGGCATTTGTCCCATTCGGGCAAGTGTCCATTCGGGCATTTGTCGCATTCGGGCAAGTGTCCATTCGGGCATTTGTCCCATTCGGGCAAGTGTCCATTCGGGCATTTGTCGCATTCGGGCAAGTGTCCATTCGGGCATTTGTCCCATTCGGGCAAGTGTCCATTCGGGCATTTGTCCCATTCGGGCAAGTGTCCATTCGGGCATTTGTCGCATTCGGGCAAGTGTCCATTCGGGCATTTGTCCCATTCGGGCAAGTGTCCATTCGGGCATTTGTCCCATTCGGGCAAGTGTCCATTCGGGCATTTGTCCCATTCGGGCAAGTGTACATTCGGGCATTTGTCCCATTCGGGCAAGTGTCCATTCGGGCATTTGTTGCATTCGGACAAGTGTCCATTCGGGCATTTGTCCCATTCGGGCAAGTGTCCATTCGGGCATTTGTCGCATTCGGGCAAGTGTCCATTCGGGCATTTGTCCCATTCGGGCAAGTGTCCATTCGGGCATTTGTCCCATTCGGGCAAGTGTCCATTCGGGCATTTGCCGCATTCGGGCAAGTGTCCATTCGGGCATTTGTCGCATTCGGGCAAGTGTCCATTCGGGCATTTGTCCCATTCGGGCAAGTGTCCATTCGGGCATTTGTCGCATTCGGGCAAGTGTCCATTCGGGCATTTGTCCCATTCGGGCAAGTGTCCATTCGGGCATTTGTCCCATTCGGGCAAGTGTCCATTCGGGCATTTGTCGCATTCGGGCAAGTGTCCATTCGGGCATTTGTCCCATTCGGGCAAGTGTCCATTCGGGCATTTGTCCCATTCGGGCAAGTGTCCATTCGGGCATTTGTCCCATTCGGGCAAGTGTACATTCGGGCATTTGTCCCATTCGGGCAAGTGTCCATTCGGGCATTTGTTGCATTCGGACAAGTGTCCATTCGGGCATTTGTCCCATTCGGGCAAGTGTCCATTCGGGCATTTGTCGCATTCGGGCAAGTGTCCATTCGGGCATTTGTCCCATTCGGGCAAGTGTCCATTCGGGCATTTGTCCCATTCGGGCAAGTGTCCATTCGGGCATTTGTCGCATTCGGGCAAGTGTCCATTCGGGCATTTGTCCCATTCGGGCAAGTGTCCATTCGGGCATTTGTCCCATTCGGGCAAGTGTCCATTCGGGCATTTGTCCCATTCGGGCAAGTGTCCATTCGGGCATTTGTCCCATTCGGGCAAGTGTCCATTCGGGCATTTGTTGCATTCGGACAAGTGTCCATTCGGGCATTTGTCCCATTCTGGCAAGTGTCCATTCGGGCATTTGTTGCATTCGGACAAGTGTCCATTCGGGCATTTGTCCCATTCGGGCAAGTGTCCATTCGGGCATTTGTCGCATTCGGGCAAGTGTCCATTCGGGCATTTGTCCCATTCGGGCAAGTGTCCATTCGGGCATTTGTCCCATTCGGGCAAGTGTCCATTCGGGCATTTGTCGCATTCGGGCAAGTGTCCATTCGGGCATTTGTCCCATTCGGGCAAGTGTCCATTCGGGCATTTGTCCCATTCGGGCAAGTGTCCATTCGGGCATTTGTCCCATTCGGGCAAGTGTCCATTCGGGCATTTGTCCCATTCGGGCAAGTGTCCATTCGGGCATTTGTTGCATTCGGACAAGTGTCCATTCGGGCATTTGTCCCATTCTGGCAAGTGTCCATTCGGGCATTTGTTGCATTCGGACAAGTGTCCATTCGGGCATTTGTCCCATTCGGGCAAGTGTCCATTCGGGCATTTGTCGCATTCGGGCAAGTGTCCATTCGGGCATTTGTCCCATTCGGGCAAGTGTCCATTCGGGCATTTGTTGCATTCGGACAAGTGTCCATTCGGGCATTTGTCCCATTCGGGCAAGTGTCCATTCGGGCATTTGTCCCATTCGGGCAAGTGTCCATTCGGGCATTTGTCCCATTCGGGCAAGTGTCCATTCGGGCATTTGTCCCATTCGGACAAGTGTCTTTCGGGAAAACGTCCGGCTCCCGGGGATTTGTAATTGTGTGACGGTGTGTTAAGGTGCAGGGGGGAAGTGAGCTGAGATAGAGTGACGTCACACATTTGTATTTATATATCGCATTTTAGAAAACTTTTCGTACATTGTAATAGAAATTTATCGAAATACTTTATGTTGACCAAGGTCACTTAATATTTTTGAAAAAAAATCTATGTTTTAGAAAAATACTAGACAGCAATTTTGAGTGAGGGGGGGGGGGGTGGTTTGCTGGGGTGTGACGTAATTTTAGGAGGGGCTTGGCGTTTTGTGATGAGGTGTGGCGGTGGGGAGGAGTTGATTTTAAAATCCTCCAAAAAAACAGTGTGACGTTTTTTAAGGACGACCAAAAAAAAAAGAATAATAAGAAAAACATTGCAGAATTTGAATTTCATTCAAATTAAAGAATAAATTAGTGATTCGTGGACTTTGTTTTTGGGGACTGGCTAGATTTATTTATGTTGATATTGTGGTCCATACGTGACAACATTTATACATTCTTCATGACAGCTCATAAATAATATAAACATTTGTTTTGGTGTGACGTCACCACATGACCCATCGAAGCTTCTGGACAACCCTCCGCTCCTCCATGGGGACTTTAGGCACGTCCACCAGCACACAGCTCACGTTGGACACGTCACCTGCACGTGCATGAGAAGAAAACACACCAGTTACTGTAAGACTTCAACTTTTACGTTGACGGCGAAATAAATAGATATGTACAACATATATGTATACGTGTACAACACAACAATGGTGAGTACATGGTGAGTAGTTGATGGTGATACGTGTGGAGATATGTAAAGAAAGTGAGGCTGCTATGATATATGTAGGAATATGATTGTAAATAAAGTGAGACCGCTATTGTATATGTAGGGAGAAATAAAAAAGTGAGGCTGCTATTATATATGAAGGGATACGTAAAGTGAGAATACTTTGATACGTGTAAGGATATGTAACTAAAATGAGTCTGCTATGGTATGTGTAAGGATATGTAAAGTTAGATTGTTATTTGTATAAAGCTGAATAAGTGAAACAGCTATGTTACATGAAGAGATATGTAATTAAAGTGAGACCACTGTTAGTTATGGTGCAATATTTTTCACTTATAAATTAAGTTTATCTATCCCCCCCCTCCCCCCAGCCCTATACGTAATTACTTAAACAATGGAACACGGCTCTCAGCGTGACTAATGATCCGGTTATAAGGCAATTTAAAAAGTACATTTCTTGAAGAGGAAATCATCCTGCCATATGCCCTTGATCAGGTCAATGTGTTCTGTCATTAGAACCGGGTCACCTGTCTCGACATTTGACCCCCCGATCACGTGGATCTTGTCACCTGTCCAAAAAAAAATAATATTAAAATCTCCTTTTTAAAAGAACAAAAACAAATCCTGGTAAATCAAGGGATAGCAACCCATCTAAGAAAGAAAACTCCAAAATAAAACAACCACTGCTTTGTTTGGTGGAGAATAATTTGAATTTGTTGGGCCATTTCCTTTTCCAACGCCGTTATCAACAACATAACCAACTTTATTACCAAAATCATTTCAAACACCATTACTAACACCAACCTTATATTAAGTTACATGATCAGCCGTACATTATTATTAAGTTATATCTTCGACAATACTCTTGTATTAAGTTATGTAATGGGCCCTACACTAATATTAGGTTATATGATGTGCTCTACACTTTTATTAAGGTATATGATCGGCCATACACAGGCACTTTTTTTGCAATCGCTGTGGCATAAGATTGAAGAGACGGGCTGTGAAATATTCGAGATATCGAATACCAACACAGGATCTCGATTTCGGGCACTTTAAACTCAGAGATTCGGTTCAAAGTTGGTATGTGGGTCAAGACATGAAGACAATGCAATCTGACATTATATTTGAATTAATTGGATGCCTAATTAATATTTTATGAATTAATTAAAACTATGTCCAGATTAGTAGGCAGTCTTATACAACGATTCCGCACTATTATACGCGCTTTATCACGTTCATTAGGTGCGCAATAGTTTTTTAGTCGTGCAACTCTATTGTAAATTTAGAAAATCTAAAGTACTGAAAATAAACCGGGAGTGATCTCCCCTAAACTTTCTCGAATATTCTTATATAACACTACGTGGTATGGCAACTGGGAATATAGACATGATTTTTAATTACTTAAACTTTTAAAAATAGAATAGAATCTCGTAGAAAAAGAATTGCGCACCAAGCGAACGAAAAAACAAAATATGCATAATAGTGCGGAATTTTATAAGTACTTTATAAATTTACATGCGCTTTTTGAAAAAATCGGTAATAGCGTAAATTACTACTTCCGGCCAACGGAAATTACTCACAATTTGACAGAAGGTAGAGGATTAGATTTTGTACTTACATGTGAAATTTCATTTATCTATCTGAAATAGTACTCAAATTATAGGCTTTTGAAAAATTCAAAGTACAAAAAGTACCACTTCCGGTTATCGGAAATCACTAAAACATTTGATACAGATCTACGATTTTGATAAACTACTTATATATAAAATTTCATCAACCTAGCTGTATCGGTACTCAAGTTATCGTGTTTACAGACACACAGACATATGACATATGGACAAGATTGCAAAAATATGTTTTTCCGACTCATGGAGGTGTAAACCGTCGAGATTTGTAAAAATCTCGATTTTAATTTTTTTGCAAGATTACAAGACTTTTTCTATACTTCGTATAATTCACGTGTAACTGGTGCTGATGACTATATATTTATTGTTCGGAGGGGGGGGGGGGGGGGATACACCAAACCTGGGGACGCCACTGCCTAGGACCTAGAGTATGTACTATTTTCAATTATCTTCTTTTTAAATGAATTAAAACAACAGGACTACTTTTTTTTATTTTTTTTTTATTTTTATTTTTTTATAAGTAAGCAAAAAGAGTTTATTAAAAAATAATGACACAATTGGCAATGATAAAACTATTAAAACCATGTTTTGGTTCCCCTTTACACAACATTTGATCAAGCACACAAACTTTAATACTGAAAACTTCTTTTAGTTTGTATATCATCCAAAATCTGCTGCAGCTCATCATCTTCAAACCTTGCCTCCAAACTAGGTATCAATGATTTTACTTCTTCAGCTGTTTCTGGACAAAGGTTTGCTAAAGCTGCCAGTTCAAATTTATGGAGTTTTTTCTGGATCAACAAACTTCTTACGGATGCAATCGTTTCTCTATTTTTAAATTTGCTGAACCTCTCACGATAATTCAAAGTCTTTGTGAACACTTCAGATTGCTCTTGCTCTTCTTCAGCGCTTTCATTTAGTTTTTTTTTTTCTGTGATCTAACAACATTTGTACTTCTGATATCAGCAATGTTTCTGCATTTTCAAATTCTTTTGGAAATTGTAACTCGGATGCACCCTCTTCTTGATTATCACTAGATCTAGTACCAGATTGTTGTTGAGATTGCGCAGCCATTTTGTAAATAAGAGTTACTTCAAAAAACAACAGAACAACACTTTTTTTTTTTTTTTTTTTTTTTTTTTTTTTTTTTTTTTTTTTTTTTTTTTTTTTTTTTTTTTTTTTTTTTTTTTTTTATCAGTAATAATAATTTATTTGATAGATTTTACACAGCATCAAAGACATGAACATCAATTGCATATATAATAATCAAATGGAGAAAATAAAATGGCATAAGAACTAGACTAAAATAAGGTGTGCAAACTAGGTTTCTCTTGACTGCTTAGTTTACTGTGCTCTGTCCTTAGCTGAGGAGTCAAAAGTTCACATTGTAGACAGAAATAGAAACCACCGTGGGAGAAGTGTCTCTGTAATACACATTACTGATCTATCATTCCAAAACTTTCCATGACATAAAATTGACCCTTGGCAAAGAGGGCACGCTACCTTGAAAAATCCGCCAGTCCGGTTGAGTGGAGGGAAGTGTGTGGGGGGGGGGGGGGGGAGGGTGAGGTGTGTATCTCTTTCTACCATTCAGGTTGTGCACTTTTAAAAACCTGGGAAACAGAAGACTGTTCTAATGTTAAATTACTTGGGGGCTGATCGAGTGATGTTTTGCTTGAGACTGTCGATATTAATTATGCATCTAGTTTATTTGCTTCTTCTGTAGTTCCAATTTTAGTTTCCTGTAAAAGTAGGATGTCAATATTGTGTTTATTTATTATGTTGTTTATATAATGTGTTTTGTCCCTAGCCCCCCTGATGTTCAATGTTGCCAGAGTTAGCATGAAGTATTTGGGGTTTTCTTTCGAACATCTGTTTCTGGAGGGCTGGATGGTGGTGGTCTTTTAATTCCAAACCTTCCAGCCGTTGGTTTGCTATCCCGTTGGGCCCTGGTCACGAACCTTTGAGGTGGCTTTACTGTAGGTAAATGATTTTTACTTGAACTGATTGCTTGACTATATGACAGTTGACCTGATACCTTTGTTGCTGACATACTTTGTGAGCTTTTAATTTCCTTTAGCGGTTTCGTTATGTTTTCTGAACTAGAGTTATCTTGAAGAATATTAGTTATTGTTTCATCGACAGCCTCCAAATTTTCGTGATTCCCATCTTTTTGAGACCCGGTTACTATGGAATTCCTGGTTGCTATTGTCTCCATGGCTTCGGCCTCTATGGTGGTTTCTGTTACGCTTTCGTTAACTTGCTGCGGTGCTACAGTAGTATGATGTGCTTCAGTTTATTGTGAACATTGTTTAAACCGAACTTTCTCATCATGTCAACAAGACATTTTTTAAATTCAGCTAGCTGTTTGCAATTAAAACTTGAGCCTGATAATAATTTAAAATAACAAAACTAAGCCTATGCACTCTTTTTTCTAAGACATTAAAAATATTATTGTTTTAATTTACACTGTAAACAATGTTTTATATTTTTTAAAATTATTTATGAATTTCTTTGTACATGTAGCCTTTTTGGGATCAAAGTTATAGGTTATCCTTCTTGGTTAATCTAAATGTATAAATGAATATTGACGTAGGCGAATTAATTATTTTTTTTTTTTTGATTTGGATATAATTACATAAACTACATCTGAAATTTAAATGAGCAAGATATAGGCCTACATTTTTCATATACAAATGTATCTATGAATATAAATCCCATGAAATACGGCTCTCAGCGTGACTGATGATCCGGTTATAAGGCAATAAAAAAGAGAGATAAACCCCCAAAATAAAACAACAACTGCTTTGTTTTGTGGAGAATTATTTGAATTTGTTGGGCCATTTCCTTTTCCAATGCCGTTATCAACACCATAACCAACTTTATTACCAAAGTCATTTCAAACACCATTACTAACACCACCCTTATATTAAGTTACATGATCAGCCGTACATTACTACTAAGTTATATGTTCGGCAATCCTCTTCTATTAAGTTATGTAATGGGCCATACACTACTAATAAGTTATACGATCAGCCATACATTACTATTAAGTTATATATTCGGCAATACTCTTCTATTAAGTTATGTAATGGGCCATACACTACTAATAAGTTATACGATCAGCCATACATTACTATTAAGTTATGTAATGAGCCCGACATTACTATTAAGTTATATATTCGGCAATACTCTTCTATTAAGTTATGTAATGGGCCATACACTACTAATAAGTTATATGATCAGCCATACTCTTCTATTATGTAATGGGCCCTACACTACTATTAAGTTATAGGGTCGACCATACACTTTTATTAAGTTATATGATAGGCCAGGGGTCGGCAACCTGCGGCTCGCGAGCCGCATCCGGCTCTTTTGATGTCAGGATGCGGCTCGCCAGTTCCATAATAATGATTTTATTTTATTTTCATAACTCATAAAGATATTATACTTGAAAACAACTTTAAACAAAATAAAAACACTAAGAATAGGTGGAGTAGAGCGTATACAAACAACAGACAGCTGCATGGACACAAGACCCAGCCCCACAGCTGTGCTGTGGCCAGCCCCGTGGCAGTGGTTCCATGCTTTCAACTACCAAAGTGCTTTTTTTTTCCAAATATTTTCAATAGTAAAGTTTATTTTAATCAGAAGGCATTTTTGTATGTTTTATCGTGCATTTATTTGACTTGAGTGGCATATTCTTATAGTTATTAGCCTCTAAACTGGGTAGGGATAGTTTTATAATTGGTTTTTATTATCCTGAAAGAACTAGTTGAAATACTTCATTATGTTTTGTGCGAAACATGTGTATGTTTTTATATGAATACATATATTTTCATACTTAAACCCATAAACAAATAATTATTTTGCTTATTCTAATCGAATACCTTAATATGGAAGGACAAATATTAATGGCTCTTTAAAAACGGGGAAATTTTGTAAATTGAAACTTTAGGCTCTTACACCCGTAAAGGTTGCCGACCCCTGGCATAGACCAAGAGTATGTACTATTTTCAATTACATTCTTTTATAAATAAATTAAAACAACAGAGCTACACTTTTTTTTTTTTTTTTTTTTCTTTTTTTTTTTTTTTTTTTTTTTTTTTTTTTTTTTTTTTTTCTTTCTTTTTTTTTTGCCTCAGAAATGTAATTTACAGCGTCAGTTGTGTGTGTTCGCTTTAGTATTACAGTTTTCATCACCGGCTTGTGAGGACTGACACAGATTTACAATAGTAATATTTCTTTCTTACTTGTAGCCTGCTTTCATTCATTTAAGATGGTTTACTTATACAAAGATCTAATACAAAACGTCTAAATATAAAGAAAAAATAAAAATTAAAAACCAACCTGAAACTGAAAATGCAAATGTGTAATTAAATGATGATTCAAGGGATTTTTTTTCCATCAGCGTGGTGGGCTGAGGGGACGAGAAGGGGGGGAGAGGGTTGAATTTGTTTGTTTTTTTTAAAATAGAGCTGAAATGAATTTGGGATTACAGAGAATTAAAATGATACAAATTTTAAGCAATCGGAAAAGTTATGTTATTACAACGAGACACGTAAAAGCAAACACTCTTCCCTTTCAAACATCTATATCTATACAGTCCTCAATTAGTTTTTTTTTTTCCTTTTTTTTTTTTTTTTTTTTTTTTTTTATTATTATTATTAATTCAATTGTTTTAAACCTTTAAATCAGTAATAATAATTTATTTGATAGATTTTACACAGCATCAAATACATGAACATCAATTGCATATATAATAATCAAATGGAGAAAATTAAATGGCATAAGAACTAGACTAAAATAAGGTGTGCAAACTAGGTTTCTCTTGACTGCTTAGTTTACTGTGCTCTGTCCTTAGCTGAGGAGTCAAAAGTTCACATTGTAGACAGAAATAGAAACCACCGTGGGAGAAGTGTCTCTGTAATACACATTACTGATCTATCATTCCAAAACTTTCCATGACATAAAATTGACCCTTGGCAAAGAGGGCACGCTACCTTGAAAAATCCGCCAGTCCGGTTGAGTGGAGGGAAGTGTGTGGGGGGGGGGGGGGGGGGGGGAGGGTGAGGTGTGTATCTCTTTCTACCATTCAGGTTGTGCACTTTTAAAAACCTGGGAAACAGAAGACTGTTCTAATGTTAAATTACTTGGGGGCTGATCGAGTGATGTTTTGCTTGAGACTGTCGATATTAATTATGCATCTAGTTTATTTGCTTCTTCTGTAGTTCCAATTTTAGTTTCCTGTAAAAGTAGGATGTCAATATTGTGTTTATTTATTATGTTGTTTATATAATGTGTTTTGTCCCTAGCCCCCCTGATGTTCAATGTTGCCAGAGTTAGCATGAATTATAACAGAGCTACACGGAGTGTTGTGTCAAGCGTCTATCAATAGGTACACATTGCTTAAACTGAACTTTCTTATCGTATCAATAAGTCAATTCTTTAACTCAGCTAGCTGTTTGCAATTAAAACTTGAGCCTAATAATAATTTAAAATTACAAAGCAAAGGCTAAGCAATCCCTTTTATAACATAATAAAATATATTCTAGTTGTGATTTACACTGTCAACAATGTTTTGTATTTTTCATAATTATTTATGAATTTCTTTGTACATTTAGCCATTTTTGGGAGCAAACTCGTAGGTTATTCTTCTTGGTTAATTTAAATGTATAAGTGGAAATCAGCGTAAGCGAATTATTTAAAAAAAGTTCTTGGTTCTGATTTAATTTAATTAATTAACATGAAATTTAAAAGAGCAAGATAAAAGCCTGCTTTTTCCATATACAAATGTATCTAAGAATATATAAGGGCTAAAGAATCTATAATACTGTATTTACGACACTTTATTATATTATATATAGTGTCATATTTAAATTACTGTATTTATAGTACTGTATTAGGAAACATTTTTAAACGTAAAAATATGCCAATACCAGTGTCGGTTGGGTGATGGGGGGGGGGGGTGACAAGGCATAAACCGAAACCTTGCTCTAGCTTTACCCTCCCTGATTTGCGGTGTGGTTTTCGACAAACAGTAAATCTTAAATATAAATTTCATCAACCTAGGTGTAACGGTACTCAATTAATCGTGTTTACAGACACACACACACAGACGTACGGATAAATTTGCAAAACTATGTTTCTCCGACTCAGGGAGGTGTAAAACGTCGATATCTGTGAAAATCTCGATTTTTTTTTTGCACGATTACAATACTTTCTCTATACTACGTATATACGAGAAAGTAAAAACATACAAATGTTTCGCACAAAAAGTGTTTTAGCTAGCTCTGTTATCAGAAAAGTAGTAATTAAATAATATAAATATTTGACTATCCCATTCCACTTTACAAGCCAATAACGTTTTTCTTTCTTTACGGACACCACTGGATCTGGAGGCGTCTCCAATAGCCGGGCAGGCCTCAACACGGTCAACTCCGACTAACTGGCTTGGATATCGGTTTGATTACTTTATCGGTCGCTTCTGTCCTTCGGTTCTCACAGGGCTTATCTTCCACCCTACTCGTATCCCACAGTCAAGTAGCTGGCCCAACCGTGGGAAGCTAATAACTAAAATATTACGTCACTCAGGTCAAATTAATGCATACTGACAGGTAGAGGAATGCATTCTGAATAAAATAACATTCCCCATTTAACGATATTCGAAAAAGACTGCACTTCGGAAGTGGCAAGCATGGAATTGTTGCCACGGTTCTGGCTAAATAAAGCACGACTGTGGGACTGAGCTGTGATTAATATTTGTACAAGAAACTGGAGAGCCGAACCTTGACATCAAAAGAGCCGCATGCGGTTCGCGAGCCGCAGGTTGCCGACACCTGTGTTAAATCAAACTTTGACATCTTTCGTGAATAAAATAACACTGCTAGTTTGATGCTGTTTTTAGAGGCGTTCGAATACAGGCACTTCCTTGTCTTCTCTACAGTACCATTATAGCTCTTTGTAAAGAACATTTGATGCTGAAAATAAACATATTGCTGAATAACTAATAATATTTAACGCTTATATTAGCTTTTCAAAGTAATCTAACATTAACAAAGAGATCCTGAACCGAGTTTATATCAACAAAACTGTCAATATTCAAAACAAAAAAACAAGTTCGCTATCAAGGTATGCAATCTTTGCAGTGATTAATTTAACGCCGTTACAGTAGTATCGATCTTGTTGTTAGATTCGATATCCAATATGTTAGATTCGTTGCTTATCATGTGTTTGTTAGATTCGATGATTTGTGGGATTCAATATTTTCAATTACTATATAGCCTAAATACATTTATTACATGTAATAATTTTATTACATATTTATAATACCAATTTAAAGAACCGTATTTATTTATAATACTGTATTTTTAGTTACCGCATTTTTCTTCATTTAAATACCGTATTCATAGTGCAGTATAGGGTAACTGTGTATACGTACATCAGGCTTTCAGGCACAGAAAAAAGTGTCGTAAAATATAAAAACATGCCAATGCCGGGGTCAGATTAAGGTTCCCGTTCAAAACTAATCCCCCGACTGGCCAATCAACTACTGTAAGTTGATTCATCTGTAACAGAGACCTTCAGGTTTCTAACAATCAAATTAGGAAATGTTCAAATGTTTTTTATTCAGATAAATGAATATTCTTTCATCTTTTGCTTGACCGTAAGTAAGTTCCCTTTTCAAACCTGACGGTCTATAGGGCAAGTGAAGTAGAGTTTACTTGTTTCTGTGACCTCGGCATATGAAGAGATGGTGTGGTCAGCACCATGCCCAGCCGCCTTTACTTTCTTTAACGTGAGTTAGGTACCCATCAGAGTTTAGTGGACTCAGGGACGGTCAACTGACTTGAACCCTGTTTGGAACTCGAGACTTACGGGTAGCAGTCTCTACCACTAGACCACTCCGATCCCTTTGCTTATTAAACTTTGTTTCACTTATTAAACTTTATACATATAACAATCTTACTTTACCCCCTTCGGGCAAGTAGCTTCCGGGCATTTGTCGCATTCGGGCAAGTGTCCATTCGGGCATTTGTCGCATTCGGGCAAGTGTCCATTCGGGCATTTGTCCTATTCGGGCAAGTGTCCATTCGGGCATGTGACGCATTCGGGCAAGGGTCCATTCGGGAATTCGGCCTTCGGGCAAACGGCATTCGGGCAAGTGTCTTTCGGGAAAACGTTCGGCACCCGATATCCCGGTAAATGTTATTAAAGCATAGTAGCGGGGTTTTTTTTTGTAAAGGGAAATAACCAAATAAATACTGTAGCTTTTAGGGAAACTGAGTTATATACCTTTTTTTTCAATTGCACCAAAATATCTAAATTACTTTAATTCAAAACCATCCTATTTATAATATTGCGGATTATGATCATTTCTGACGATTTCTAGGGTCTTCTTTCCGTTCTAAGTTTACTTTGGTTTTTGTCATAAATTCTGTAATAATTAACTATTATTCCTTTTATCTATAATCTGGATGAATACATAAATAAAACGAGTAGGGGAGCTAACCAAATTATTACTACAGCCGTTAGGGAGATAGAGTTATATACCTTTTAATTTACCTTGATATCCCATATTTACTACTTAAACTGTAAAATACGTTCAATTATATTAATTTCATGACTCGTACTTTAAATACAAGCTTAATTAACTGTTCAATTTGTTTTGAATTTATAGATTTTCAAAATTTTGAATTCTGTTAACAACCAAAATAAATAAAACAATAAACAAACAAAAAAAAAACAATAAAATAAAACGAAGACTGCCTGCAGATGATAGGCACAAATGGAAAGTGTGAATGCTTATAATTACTAAATGTATATAATATACTGTGTTTCATATACTTTCATGTACATATTCTGTATAAAGAACAGTATCTTTTCCCACTTCAGGAAACCTACACCAGCGTCTGAAGCCAAATTTTAGTGTTTATGAAATATACTATAACCTACCACTTTTATTGAATCTCATTAAATCTCATTTAATGTATAACTATTACCTTTCAGAACCAGCAAAGATTTCATGTTCCTGGAAACTAACCCCCCACCCCACCCCCCTCTCCTTCTAAAATTTCTACGATTTTATTTCTGTATATAATATGTAAATATCAGAATGAATGATTAAGGATGAAAATTTCAGAATAGTTGAAATTGAAAATCTGCGACAGTCTTCAAAAGTCGAATGATGAAAGTAGAAAACAAAATCAGCCAGTGCCCATACACATTGGCTGGGCAAGCTGAAAATACAAATCTATAAAACTAAAAAAAAAAAATCATATTTACTTTCTCGTATACTTAAAATTTATATCATTTTAATTCTCTGTAATTCCAAATTTATTTCAGCATTAAAAACCCTATTCCCCCCCCCACTCCCCCCCCCCCCCACTCCCCCCCCCCCCCCCCCACACACACACCTCTCAGCCCACCACGCCGATGGGGAAAAAATCCCTTGAATCATCATTTAATTACACATTTGCATTTTCATGTTATTTGTTTTTTTTTTTTTATATTTAGACGTTTTGAAATGGATCTATTTATAAGTAAACCATCTTAAAAGAATAAAATTAAGCTAAAAGTAAGAAAGAAATATTACTATTGTAAATCTGTATCAGTCCTCACAAACCGATGATGAAAACTGTAATACTAAAGCGAACATTCTAGGCAAACTGACTCTGTAAATTACATGTCTGATTTTGAAAAAGAGAAAACTAAAAAACAAAACAAAAACAAATAAGTTTACATTCTCGTATACGAAGCATAAAGGAAGTATTCTGATGAATTAATTAATCAATTACTAGGTTCTGAACTAGATGCATTAAACTTTTAAAACGTCCTAGACACCGGCCTTTATTTTACAAAATTTCAAAGTACACTGTGCTTTTCTCTAAACAATATTTTAGTTTTCAATTCAAGTTAATATATATATATATATATATATATATATATATATATATATATATATATATATATATATATATACATCTATATATATATATATATAACTGTATTTATGACGCCGTGTATATAGTGCCATTGTTAATGTGCCGTTTTTATAGTACTATGTTTGGTAACACTTTTAAACGAAAAAAAAACATGCCACAACCAGTGTCAATTTGGTGATTGGGGGGGGGGGGGGCGCGTTGATAAGGTAAAAACCGAAATCTTGTTTAAGCTTTACCAGTCTGCTGTGTGGTTTTCTACAAACAGTAATCATTTTAATACGTTGGTTCGTCTACTTATCCAAATATTACACTTTATTAAAATGCGTAGGCGTTTGAATTATTTTTTGTAATTTTTATCATAATCCCCCCCCCCCCCCCCAATCCCCTTAGACATATAATGTACAGCGTCAGTTTGCCGTGTCGTGTTCGCTTTAGTATTACAGTTTTTATCATCGGCTTGCGAGGACTGATACAGATTTACAATAGTAATATTTCTTTTTGACATGTTCTTTCATTATTTTAGGATAGTTTTCTTATACATAATACATTGCATCTATTTACAATTATATTTTTAGCAGAAAATGAAAATGTGTAATTTAATGTTATGTTAAAATTGCGTTTATTAAAGAAAGAAAAAACGTGTTCTCCTCTAAGATTCACTAGATCTAAAGGTTAATGAAATGCAAGTGTTGAACCTTTACTAGTCTACGTGTCAGTTATTTGATTTAGCTAGTTGTTTTCAATTAAATTTAGTTTCTAATTAAAAATTAACAATTTTAAAAAGTTTAAATAGCATACGAAATTTCATACATAAATTTAAATTAAAAAAAAATTGAAAATGTGAAAATTGAATTAATAAATTAATTACTAGGTTCCGGAATTAATACATTACTGTTTTAATTTTTTTAATTCACCAAGAAGTACCTTACACATTATGAAGTATGATATATATGTATAAAGTCGCTAAAGTGGTCGAAAATTGCATCGGGTATTTTACTATATAGTTATTTGTTTGCTTTTTTACTAATATCGTTCAACGTGTAGTAAAGCAAATTGCATTTTGACCAATAACTATTTTATAAAATATTTTTCTCAAAGAAGTACAGCATTACAAAAATATAGGCCTATAATTCACGTGTAATGGGTGTCGATGACAAGTATATATATATATATATATATATATATATATATATATATATATATATATATATATATATATGTGTGTGTGTGTGTGTGTGTGTGTGTTTTCAGAGGGGGGACACCCGACATGGCGACGCCACTGCCTAGACCAGGGGTCGGCATCCTGCGGCTCTTTTGATGTCAGAATGCGGCTCGCCAGTTCCACAATAATGATATTATTTTATTTTCATAACTCATAAAATATTATACTGGAAAACAATTTTAAACAAAATAAAAACACTAAGAATAGGTGGAGTAGAGCGTATACAAACAGCGGACAGCTGCATGGACACAAGGCCCAGCCCCACAACTGTGATGTGGCCAGCCCCGTGGCAGTGGTTTTATGCGTTCAACTACCGAAGTGCGCTTTTTTTCCAAATATTTTCAATAGTAAAGTTTATTTTAATACTATATTATGTTTTGTGCGAAACATGTGTATGTTTATATATGAATACATATTTTTTTCATACTTGAACCCATAAAAAAATATTATTTAGCTAATCCTAATCAAATACCTTAATATTGAAGAATAATAATTAATGACACTTTAAAAACTGGGAAATTTTGTAAATTGAAACTTTTGGCTCTTACACCTCAATAGGCTGCCGAGAACCCTGGCCTAGACCAAGAGTATGTACTATTTTCAATTACATTCTTTTATAAATAAATTAAAACAACAGAGGTACACGGAGTGTTGTTTAATTCGTTAACTACGAGCAGACATTATTTACACTGAACTTTCTCATCATATCTACAAGTCAATTCTTTAATTTACCTAGCTGTTGCAATTAAAATTTGAGCCTGTTAATAATTTAAAATTACAAAACAAAGGCTAAGCGATCCTTTTTATAAGATTTTAAAAATTTTCTAGTTTTGATTTACACTGTAAACAATGTTTTGTATTTCTCAAAATTATTTATGTATTTCTTTGTACATTTAGCCATTTTTGGGAGGAAACTTGTATGTTATTCTTCTTGGTTAATTTTAATTTATAAGTGGAAATTAGCGTAAGCGAATTAATTTTAAAAATTTTTTAGTTCAGATTTAATTTAATAAAAATAAAACAACTAGATGGCGGCGTATACTAACTAAAATATAAATGCTAAATTTCTTATCGAACATGTCATCACGTAACAGCCTCCCAGCGTAGAGGTGTGTGTGTGTGGGGGGGGGGGGGAAGTGAGAGTGACACCAGTAAAACAATCATTGTAAATTAGATGGTGTAAGTTTGCTTCAGTAATTTCAGATAACATGATATCTTAAAATCATTTTTTTTATTTTCTTTGTCTTTTCGCTCTTAATTCTAGTGTTCTATATCTATTTATATTTTTTCTAATTGGTATTGGTAGCCCATATTATACTAAATGTGTGTGGATATTTTACTATTTAGTTTTTTTTGCTTTTTCACTAATATCAATCAACGTGTAGTAAAGCACATTGCGTTTTGACCAATAACTATTTCATAAAATATTTTTCTCAAACAAGTATAGCGTTACAAAAATATAGGCCGAAAAAATATATATATACATATATACATATATATATATATATATATATATATATATATATATATATATATATATATATATATATATATATATATATATATATATATATATATATATATATATATATATATATATATGTATGTATGTATGTATGTATATATATATATATATATATATATATATATATATATATATATATATATATATATATATATATATATATATATATATATATATATATATATATATTTATTTATTTATTTATTTCGGAGTGGGTGTACACCCGACCTGGTGACGCTACAGCCTAGGACTTAAAGTATCTACTATTTTCAATTATTTTCTTTTTAAGTAAATTAAAACAACAGTATACGCTGGCGAGATAGAATTTTGAAACTGAACTTTCTCATCATTTTTACGATTCAATTCTTTAATTCAGCTAGCTGTTTGCAATTAAAATTTGAGCCTGATAATAATTAAAAATTAAAAATACATAAGTTAAACAATCGTTTTTATAATAATTAAAATTAATTTTGTTTTTGTTTACACTGTAACAATGTTTCGTATCTTTTGCAACTATTTATGAATTTCTTTGTACATTTAGCCATTTTTAGAGCAAATTTATAGGCTATCCTTCTTGGTTAATTTAAATTTTTAAATGGAAATTACCAAAGATGAATTAATAAAATACATTTTCTTGATTCGGATATAATTCTTCGGAAATTTAAATGAGCAAGATATACGCCTACATTGTCCATATACAAATGTATCTATGAATATAAAGGCTAAGGTGGGAAAAATGTTTCTTAATTTGTATTTGATAGTCAAATATGTGGCTATGTGTTTAAAGCAAACTGACATCTTTCATGAATAAAAATAACATTGCTAGTTTGATGCTGTTTTTAGAGGCGTTCGAATACAGGCACTTCCTGGTCTTAACTACAGCGCAGTCTTAATTCCTTGGAGCGAACATTTGATGCAGAAAGTAAAGTAGTTGACGGATACAAAATTGTTTTCTTAAATATTTTCTTATAAATGTTTTGATTAGAGTAAATGTGCCCTAACCTCGGATAAAATGTTAAACCAGAACTGAAATACTTTCATTCACTGTCAGAACTGTGCGTTAGGTATGAGATGTATTTCTTGAGTATTTTAAATTAATGAATTGAAAATTGTGCTGATGAATTAATAAATCAATTGCTAGGTTCTGAACTAGATGCATTAAACTTTTTAAACGTTCTAGACACCGGCCTTTATTTTACAAAATTTCAAAGTACACTGTGCTTTTCTCTAAACAATGTTTTACTTTACGTTATTATATATATATATATATATATATATATATATATATATATATATATATATATATATATATATATATATATATATATAAATAAATAATTATATAATTATATTTAATACTGTATTTATGAGATCTTATTATATACAGTGCCATATTTAAAGTGCCGTATTTATAGTACTGTATTAGGTGTATTTGGTGATGGGGGTGGGGGGAATGATAAGGTAAAAACCGAAACCTTGTTCAAGATTTATCCGCCCCTCATCTGCTGTGTGGTTTTCTACAAACAGTAATCATTTTAATACATTGGTTCGTCTAGTTATCCAAACTGTAATAATTGATTTTAAATATATATTTTTTGTAATTTTTTATCTTAATCCCCCCACCCCTCAGACATGTAATTTACAGCGTCAGTTTGCCTTGTCGTGTCCGCTTTAGTATTACAGTTTTCATCATCGGCTTGCGAGGACTGATACAGATTTACAATAGTAATATTTCTTTCTGACATGTTTTTTCATTATTTTAGGATAGTTTTCTTATACATAATACATTGCATCTATTTACATTTATGTTTTAGACCTAAAATGCAAATGTGTAATTTAATGTTATGTTAAAATTGCGATTATTAAAGAAAGAAAAAAAAATTCTCTCCTAAGAATCACAAGATCTAAAGGTTAATTAAATGAAAGTGTTGAACCTTTACTAGTCTACGTGTCAGTTATTTGATTTAGTCGCCACTTCCTAGACCATGGATCGGCAACATGCGGCTCGCGAGCCTCATGTGTCTCTTTTTAAGTCAGGATGCGGCTCGCCAGTTCCACAATAATTATATTATTTTATTTTCATAACTCATAAAAATATTATACCGAATAACAACTTTAAACAAAATAAAAACACTAAGAATAGGTGGAGTAGAGCGTATACAAACAGCTGACAGCTGCATGGACACAAGACCCAGCCCCACACCTGTGATGTGGCCAGCGCCGTGGCAGTGGTTGTATCTGTATGTTTTACTGTCCATTAATTTGACTTGAGTGGCATATTCTTATAGTTATTAGCCTCTAAATTGGGTAGGGATAGTTTTATAATTAGATTTTATTATCCTAAAAGAACTAAGTAAAATACTTTATTTTTTTCATACTTAAACTCATAAGACAATTATTTAGCTATTCCTAATTAAAATACCTTTATATTGAAGAACAATTATTAGTGGCTCTTTAAATACTGGGAAATTTTGTAAATTGTAACTTTTGGCTCTTACACCTCAAAGAATTGCCGACCCGTGGCCTAGATCTAAAGTGTGTACTATTTTCAATTATTTTCTTTTATAAATAAATTAAAACAACAGAGCTACACGGAGTGTTGTGTCACTCGTGGTCATTCATCAAATACTGTTAAAACTGAACTTTTTTTATTATATCAACAAGTCAATTATTAACTCGGCTAGCTGTTTGCAATTAAAACTTGAGCCTGATAATAATTGAAAATTACAAAACAAAGACTAAGCGATCCTTTTTATAAGATATTAAAAAATATTCTAGTTTTGATTTACACTTTAGACAATGTTTTGTATTTCTCAAAATTATTTATGAATTTCTTTGTACATTTAGCCATTTTGTGAGCAAACTCGTAGGTTATTCTTCTTGGTTAATTTAAATTGATAAGTGGAAACCAGTGTAAGCGAATTAATTTAAAAAAAAAGTTCTTGGTTCGGATTTAATTTAACTAATTCACATGAAATTTAAATCAGCAATATAAAAGCCTACATTTTCCATATACAAATATATTTATGAATATAAGGGCTAAAGTATCTATAATACTTTATTTACGACACTTCATTATATTATATATAGCGCCATATTTAAATTACTGTATTTATAGTACTGTATTAGGAAACATTTTTAAAGGTAAAAACATGCTAATACCAGTGTCTATTTGATGATAGGGGGGGGGGGATGACAAGGCACAAACCGAAACCTTTCTCAAGCTTTACCCTCTCCTGATTTGTTGTGTGCTTTTCTACAAACAGTAAATATTAAATATAAATATCATCAACCTAGCTGTAACGGTACTCAAGTTATCGTGTTTACAGACACACACACACACACACAGACGTACGGAAAAATTTGCAAAATTATGTTTCTCCGACTCAGGTAGGTGTAAAACGTCGATATCTGTGAAAATTTCGACTTTTTTTGGCACGATTACAAGACTTTCTCTTTACTTCGTATATACGATAATTTTTTTTTTATTGTCCAAATAAAAGTTTAAATTAAAAAAAAAAATTAACACCGACATCGCTGTATAAATAAATTTTAATATTTTTTTAACAAAACAAAAAACAAACACTAGTTTGCTTTTTATTTAATTATTTATGAATGTATTAGCTTACTTAACGATATTTTGGATTGTAGTTATGAGTTGTCTTTCTTGAATATTTTAAATTAAAGAATTAAAATAATTCTGATGAAGTAATAAATCAATTGCTAGGTTCTGAACTAGATGCATTAAACTTTTTAAACGTCATAGACACCGGCTTTTATTTTACAAAATCTCAAAGTACACTGTTCTTTTCTCTAAACAATATTTTTTATTTCATTTCACGTTATTATATATATATATATATATATATATATATATATATATATATATATATATAATACTGTATTTATGACACCATTATATTATATATAGTGCAATATGTAAAGTACCGAATTTATAGTATTATTTTGGTAACACCTTTAATACGTAAAATCATACCACTACAAGTGTCGGTTTGGTGATAGGGGGGGGGGGGGAGGGTGCTGGATGACAAGGTAAAAACTGAAACCTTGTTCAAGCTTTACCCGCCCCTGATCTTTTGTGTGGTTTTCTACAAACAGTAATCATTTTAATAGGTTGGTTCGTCTAGTTATCCAAATTTTATAGTTTATTAAAATGCGTAGGCGTTTGTTATGTTTTATGTTATTTTTTTTAACTTAATCCCCCCCCCCCCCCCCACCCCTCTCAGACATGTAATTTACAGCGTCAGTTTGCCTTGTCTTGTTCGCTTTAGTATTACAGTTTTCATCATCGGCTTGTGAGGACTGATACAGATTTACAATAGTAATACTTCTTTCTGACAAGTTCTTTCATTATTTTGGATAGTTTTCTTATAGATAATACATTTCATCTATTTACAATTATATTTTTAGCAGAAACTGCAAATGTGTAATTTAATGTTATGTTAAAAATTGCGTTTATTAAAGAAAGAAAAAACGTGTTCTCCCCTAAGAATAACTAGATCTAAAGGTTAATGAAATGAAAGTGTTGAACCTTTACTGGTCTACGTGTCAGTTATTTGATTTAGCTTGTTGTTTTCAATTAAATTTAGTTTCTAATTAAAAAATTAAGAATTTTAAAAGTTTAAATAGCAAAGAAAATTTCATATACAAATTTAAATTTAAAAAAACTAGTACCTAGCTCATTCTAACAGAAGGAAATCTTCGGACAAACGGTGATAAGGACATGGAACTGGACCGCATCTCTCTGCCAGACAATGAAGATTGCCTGGTTGTGGGAGACATGAACAGCCACTCTCAGAGCTGGGGTTACCCTGACCTCAATGCTAAAGGAAAGAAAATTGAAGAATGGCAAGCAGGAAGGCTTACACGTCTAAACAACCCTGATGACAAACCAGCTTTCTAGTCTAGAGCACGGTCAACCTCATCCATCTCAGACACAGCTTGTGCTACAAACGACACCAGCTGAAAAATTTGCTACAAACGACACCAGCTGAAAACTTTGCTACAAACGACACCTACTGAAAACTTTGCTACAAACGACACCTACTGAAAACTTCGCTATATTTTACCATTTTCGAATTGTTTTGTTCAGTATTTTCAATAGCTGATACCTCAACAAACGACCGGTATGGGGATGACACCACATTTAAGTTACTATGAAAACTGCTTTTTTCCACTTGAAGTAATAGGAGGATTTACATATATATAATTCTCTTCATAGAGACCATAGAAAACTCCACACAGCTTAGCCACCACACTCATACCCACCTGTCAGGTGAGCTGTGGTTCACCCTGAATGTTTACAATCGTAGAGCTGGGTTAGTGACGGCTATTAGGGGCAGATAATTTAGTATTAAACGATTTGAAACGAAGGGGAGGTAACAATGTCTGATTGGTCTTTTCTTTGGCTTTACTACGTCGCCATTCAGCTCGTTAATATAATTTTTGCAAAAACTGATGCCACTTGTTTAATTAGAGGAGCGGGGGGGGGGGGACCAAATGCAACTTTCACAGAACAATGTAGTGATCAGACGAAATACACCACCCACCAAAGTGGTAAGGCCTGAGACCACATTGAAAAAAAATTGCAAATCAATAAATCCTTTGATGATGGAGCGTGGCGGCTAACTAAAATATCAATGCTAAATTTCTTATCGAACATGTCATCATGTAACAGCCTCCCAGCGTAGAGGTGTGTGTGTGTTGGGGGGGGGGGGCGGGGGGGGGGTGACACCACTAAAACATTAATTATTGTAAATTAGATGGTGTAAGTTTGCTTCAGTAATTTCAGATAACATGACATCTTAAATTAATTTTTGTATTTACTTCGTCTTCTTTGTTCTTACTTCTGATGTTCTAATTGGTATTGGTAGCCCATGTTATACTAAATGTGTGTGGATATTTTACTATTTAGTTATTTCTTTGCTTTGTCACTAATATCGTTCAACGTATAGTACAGAACATTGCGTTTTGACCAAGAACTAAATTATAAAATATTTCTCTCAAACAAGCATAGCATTACAAAAATATAGGCCTATAATTCACGTTTAACTGGTGCTGATGGCTAGTATATATATATATATATATATATATATATATATATATATATATATATATATATATATATATATATATATATATGTATATATTATAATATGTATATTTTTTTTACATTTTTATTTGTCGGAGTGGGGGTACACCCGACCTGGTGACGCTACAGCCTAGGACAGGGGTCGGAGACCTTTTGAAACGGAAGAGCCAAAAGTTACAATTTTCAAAATTTCTTAGTTTTTAAAGAACCACTAACGTTTTATTTCAATATTTTATAATTGATTAGGACTATGTAAATAAATGTGATTTGTTATTTAAAATAAATAGCATTAAATATGAAATAATATTTATTCATATAAAAACATGCACAGGTTTCGCCAGAATAATAAACTTTGTAATCAAATAATATAACTATAGGACTATCCCAATCCACTTTAGAAGCTGTTCACTTTTTTCCTTTATTTACGGACATCAACGGCTCAGGAGGTGTCTCTCATTAGCCAGGCAGGCCTCAGCACGGCTAACTTGGACTAACTGGCTTGAATATCGATTTGATAACAGTGTGTAGGTAGCTTCTGTCCTTTGGTTCTCACCAGGCTTATCTTCCACCCAACTGAACACAGGGTAAACTCGTACCCCATAGTACAGTACCCGGCTCAACCGTAGGAAGCTAATAGCTAAAAATAAAACTACGTTACTCAGGTCAAATTAATGATTGCTAACACATAGGGAAATGCATTCTGAATAAAATAATATTCCTCTTTTAAAAACATTGGAAAAAGTCGGCACTTGGGCAGTGGCAAGCATGGGATTGTTGTTCTCTGTAAATATTTTAATTCTGTTTTAAGTTGTGTTTCCTTACATTGTGATATTTTATATGAATTTTGTAAATGAAATAACAAAACTATTAATATTTCTGCAAGGAGCTGGAGAGCCGCATCTTGACAGCAAAAAGCCGCATGCGGCTCGCGAGCCGCAGGTTGCCGACCCCTGGCCTAGGACTTAGAGTATGTACTATTATCAATTATTTTCTTTTTAAGTAAATTAAAACAACAAAGATTTTTTTTTTTTTTTTTTGCCTCAGACACGTAATTTATAGCGTCAGTTGTGTGTTCGCTTTAGTATTACAGTTTTCATCATCGGCTTGTGAGGACTGATACAGATTTACAATAGTAATATTTTTTAAAACAACAAAGATACACGAAGTCGTGTTGCAAACGTGGGAAAAAGAATCTGATTATTGAATCAGAACTTTCTCATCATGTCTAGAATTAAATTCTTCAATTTAGCTAGCTGTTTGCAATTAAAATTTGAGCCTGATAATAATCTATCATTACAAAACAAAGGTTAAGCAATCATTTTTATAATAAATAAAAATAATTTTGCATTTATTTACACTGTAAACAATGTTTTGTATCTTTGAACATTATTTATGAATTTCTTTGTACATTTAGCCATTTTTGAGAGCAACTTTATTGGTAATCCTTCTTGGTTAATTTAAATTTATAAATGGAAATTACCAAAATCGAATTAATAAAATACATTTTCTTGATTCGTATATAATTCATCTGAAATTTAAATGAGCAAGATATCCGCCTACATTTTCCATATACAAATGTATCTATGAATATAAAGGCTAACTTGGGGAAAATGTTTCTTATTTTGTATTTAATAGTCATGTATGTGGCTACGTGTTTAAAGCAAACTGACATCTTTCATGAATAAAATAACATTGCTAATTTGATGCTGTTTTAGAGGCGTTCGAAAACAGGTACTTCCTTGTCTTCTCTACAGTACCGTTATATCTCTTTGTAAAGAACATTTGATGCTGAAAATATACATATTGATGAATAACTAATAATATTTTATTGCTTATCGCTTATATTAGCTTTTCAAAGTAATCAAACATTAATAAAGAGATAAACCTGAACCAAGTTTATATCAACAAAACTGTCAATATTCAAAACAAAAAAAAAACAAGTTCGCCAACAAGGTATGCAATCTTTGCAGTGATTAATTTAACGCCGTTAAAGAAGTATCGATCTTGTTGTTAGATTCGATATCCGACATGTTAGATTCGTTGCTTATCATGTGTTTGTTAGATTCGATGATTTGTGGGATTCAATATTTTCAATTACTATATAGCCTAAATACTTATTTTATTTATTACATATTTATAGTACAAATTTAAAGTACCATATTATTTATAATATCATATTTTTAGTTACCGCATTTTTCTGCATTTAAAGTACCTTATTTATAGTGCAGTATAGGGTAACTGTGTATACGTACATCAGTCTTTCAGGCACAGAAAAATGTGCCGTAAAGTATAAAAAACATGCATATGCCGGGGATCAGATTAAGGGTCCCGTTCAAATTTAATCACCCGACTGGCCAATCAACAACTGTAGTTGATTCATCTGTAACAGAGGCCTTCAGGTTTCTAACAATTAAATTAGGAAAAGTTCAAATGTTTTTTATTCAGATAAATGAATATTCTTTCATCTTTTGCTTGACCGTAAGTAAGTTCCCTTTTCAAACCTGACGGTTTATAGGGCAAGTGAAGTAGAGTTTACTTGTTTCTGTTACATCGACATATGAAGAGATGGTGTGGTCAGCACTATGCCCAGCCGCCTTTACTTTCTTTAACGTGAGTTAGTTACCCATCAGAGTTTATTGGACTCAGGTATGGTCTACTGACTTGAACACTGTTTGGAACTCGAGACTTACGGGTTAGCAGTCTCTACCGCTATATATATATATATATATATATATATATATATATATATATATATATATATATATATATATATATATATATATATATATATATATATATATATATATATATATATACATATATATAATCGGAGTAGGGTTATACCCGACCTGGTGACGCTACAGCCTAGGACTAAGAGATTGTACTATTTTTTAATTATTTGCTTTTTAAGTAAATTAAAACAACAAAGCTTCACGGAGAGTTGGGTTATTCTCATGTGCCATAGCAATTGAATAAGTTGAACTTTCTCATTATTTCTACAATTCAATTCTTTGATTCAGCTAGCTGTTTGCAATTAAAATTTGAGCCTGATAATAATCTAAAATTTAAAACAAAAGGTTAAACAATCATTTTTATAAGAATTTAAAATAATTTTGTTTTAATTAACACTGTAAACAATGTTTTGTATCTTTTACATTTATTTATGAATTTCTTTGTACATTATGCCATTTTTGGGAGCAGATTTTAGGTTATCCTTCTTGGTTAATTTAAATTTATCAATGAAAATTACATTTTCTTGATTCGGATATAATTCAACTGAAATTTAAATAAGCAAGATATACGCCTACATTTTCCATATACAAATGTATCTATGAATATAAAGGCTAAATTGGGAAACATTTTTCCTAGTTTGTATTTGTTAAATATGTAGCTATGTCGTTAAATCAAATTTTGACATCTTTTATGAATAAAATAACACTGCTAGTTTTTAGAGGCGTTTAAATAAAGGCACTTCCTTGTCTTCTCTACAGTACCGTTATAACCATTTGTAGAACACATTTGATTCTGAAAATTAACATATTGCTGAATAACTAATAATATTTTATTGCTTAACGGTTATACTAGCTTTTCAAAGTAATTCAACATTAACATAAAGAGTTAAACCTGAACCGAGATTCTATCAAAAAAACTTTCAATATGAGAGGACTTCGCGGGCCGCATACGGCCCGCGGGCCATAGTTTGGAGACCCCTGACTTAGAGTATGTACTATTTTCAATTATTATCTTTTTAGGTAAATTAAAACAACAGAGCTACACAGAGACGGTCTATAGGGCAAGTGAAGTAGAGTTCACTTGTTTCTGTGACCTCGGCATATGAAGAGATGGTGTGGTCAGCACCATGCCCAGCCGCTTTTACTTTCTCTAACGTGAGTTAGGTACCCATCAGAGTTTAGTTGACTCAGGGACGGTCTACTGACTAGAACCCGATTTTAAAACTCGAGACTTACGGGTTAGCAGTCTCAACCGCTAGACCACTCCGACCCCTTTGCTTGACCATAACTTTCATTAAATTCTTTACATCAACAGCAGGCACTCATAGACTACAATGTTTTGGAGTTATCCATAAAATACGTCACACTTCTAGGTACTGTTTCTTTGTGTGTGTCCCCCCCCCCCCCACGCCGAGAATGAGAGTGTAAAGGACATTCTTCTTCTACGGGGGAGGGGATTTGTAATTTTGTGACGGTGTGTGAAGGAGCAGGGGGGAAGTGAGCTGAGATATAGTGACGTCACACTTTTATATTTAAATATCCCATTTTAGAAAACTGTTTTCGTAAATTGTAATAGAAATTAATCAAAATACTCTATGTTGATCGAGGTCACTGAATATTTTTGAAGAAACCGATTTTTTTTTAAAATATTAAACAGCAATTGTGCGGGAGCGGGGGATGGTATGCTGGGGTGTGATGTAAATTTAGGAGGGGTTTGGGTTTTTGTGACGAGGTTTGGCGGTGGGTGGAGTGGATTTTAAAATCCTCCAAAAAAAAAAGTGTGACGTTTTTTTAAGGACGACCCGTAAAAAAAAATAATAAGAAAAATATTGCAGAATTTGGATTTCATTCAAATTAAAGAATAAATTAGTGATTCGTGGACTTTGTTTTTGGGGACTGACTACATTTATTTATGTTGATATTGTGGTCCATACGTGACAACATTTATACATTCTTCATGACAGCTCATAAATAATATAAACATTTTGTTTTGAAGTGACGTCACCACATGACCCATCGAAGCTTCTGGACAATCCTCCGCTCCTCCATGGGGACTTTAGGCACGTCCACCAGCACACAGCTCACGTTGGACACGTCACCTGCACGTGCATGAGCAGAAAACACACCAGTTACTGTAAGACTTCGACTTTTGTGTTGAAGGCGAAATAAATATATATGTACAACATATATGTACATGTGTAAAATACAACAATGGTGAGTAAATGGTGAGTAGTTGATGGTGATACGTGTGGAGATATGTAAATAATGTGAGGCTGCTATAATATATGTAGGAATATGTAAATAAAGTGAGACCGCTATTGTAAATGTAAAGAAAAATAAATAAAGTGAGACTGCTATGATATATGAAGGGATATGTAAAGTAAGATTGTTATATGTATAAAGTTTAATACGTGAGACAGCTATGATACGTGTAGAGATATGTAATTAAAAAGAGACCACTGTTAGTTATGGTGCAGTATTTTTCCCTTGTAAATTAAGTTTATCTAGTTTTTCCCTTGTAAATAAAGTTTATCTACACCCTCCTCCCCCCCCCAGCTCTATACGTAATTACTAAAACAATGGAACATGGCTCTCAGTGTGACTAATGATCCAGTTATAAGGCAATAAAAAAAAATTACATTTCTTGAAGAGGAAATCATCCTGCCATATGCCCTTGACCAGATCAAAGTGTTCTGTCATTAGGACCGGGTCACCTGTCTCGACATTTGACCCCCCGATCACGTGGATCTTGTCACCTGTCCAAAAAAAATTAATTTTAAAATCTCCTTTTTAAAAGAACAAAAACAAATCCTGGTAAATCTAGGGATAGCAACACATCTAAGAGAGAAAACTCCAAAATAAAACAACCACTGCTTTCTTTGGTGGAGAATAATTTGAATTTGTTGGGCCATTTGCTTTTCCAACGGCGTTATCAACACCATAACCAACGTTATTACCAAAGTAAATTCAAACACCATTACTAACACCACCCTTATATTAAGTTACATGATTAGCCGTACATTACTATTAAGTTATATATTCGGCAATCCTCTTCTATTAAGTTATGTAATGGGCCCTACACTACTAATAAGTTATACGATCAGCCATACATTACTATTAAGTTATGTAATGGGCCCTACACTACTATTAAGTTATAGGATCGACCAAACACTTTTATTAAGTTATATGATAGGCCAGGGGTCGGCAACCTGCGGCTCGCGAGCCGCATGCGGCTCTTTTGATGTCAGGATGCGGCTCGCCAGTTCCAAAATAATGATATTATTTTATTTTCACAGCTCATAAAGATATTATACTGGAATACAACTTTAAACAAAATAAAAACACTAAGAATAGGTGGAGTAGAGCGTATACAAGCAGCTGACAGCTGCATGGACACAAGACCCAGCCCCACAACTGTGCTGTGGCCAGCCCCGTGGCAGTGGTTCCATGCTTTCAACTACCGAAGTGCACTTTTTTCTAAATATTTTCAATAGTTTCAATATTTTTAATTTTTATCAGAAGGTTTTTTGTATGTTTTACCGTGCATTTATTTGACTTGAGTGGCATATTCTTATAGTTATTAGCCTCTAAACTGGGTAGGGATAGTTTTATAATTGGTTTTTATTATCCTAAAAGAAGTAGTTGAAATACTTTATTATGTTTTGTGCGAAACATGTGTATGTTTTTATATGAATACATATATTTTCATACTTAAACCCATAAACAAATAATTATTTTGCTAATTCTAATCGAATACCTTAATATGGAAGGACAAATATTAATGGCTTTTTAAAAACTGGGAAATTTTGTAAATTGAAACTTTAGGCTCTTACACCTGAAAAGGTTGCCGACCCCTGGCCTAGACCCTGAGTATGTACTATTTTTCAATTACATTTATTTATAAATAAATTAAAACAACAGAGCTACACGGAGTGTTGTATCAAGCATTTGTACAGAACAAACATTGCTTGAACTGAACTTTCTTATCGTATCAACAAGTCAATTCTTTAACTCAGCTAGCTGTTTGCAATTAAAACTTGAGCCTGATAATAATTTTAAATTACAGAACAAAAGGTTAAACTATCATTTTTATAAGAATAAATAATATTCTTTTTTTAATTTACACTGTAAACAATGATTTGTATATTTAAAAAATACTTATGAATTTTTTTTAAATGCAGCAATTTTTGGGATCAAAGTTACAGATTATCCTTCTTGGTTAATACAAATTTATAAATGGAGATTAGAATAGGCGAATTAATTAAACAAAGGTTTTTGATTCGGAAATAATTACATGAATGTATCCGAAATTTAAATGAGCAAGATATAAGCCTACATTTTCCATGTAAAAATGTATATAAGAATATAAAAGCTAAAGTGGTTAAAATGTTTCTTAGTTTGTATTTGTTAATCAAGTATGTGTTCTATGTGGCTATGTGTTTAAAGCAAACTTTGACATCTTTCGTGAATATATAAGCTTATAATATATATATGTATATATACATTTATATATATATATATATATATATATATATATATATATATATATATATATATATATATATATATAAGCCTACATTTTCAATATACAAATTTATCTATGAATATATAGGCTAAAGTGGAAAAAAAATGTTTCTTTGTTTGTATTTGTTTGTCCAATATGTGGCTATGTGTTTAAAGAAAAATTTGACATCTTTGATGAATAAAATAACATAACTAGTTTGATGCTGTTTTTAGAGGCGTTCGAAAACAGGCAATGTTTCGTCTTCTCTACAGTACCGTTATAATTCCTAGTAGCGAATATTTAATACAGAAAATAAACATATTCATGAGTAACAAAAAATATTTATTGCCTATCTAGGCATGTAATCTTTGCAGTGACAAAAAAAAGAAAATATACTGCAGAATTTTGATTTCATTTAAATAAAATAATAAATCAGAGTTTCCTGTTCTTTGTTTTTGGGGCACCGCATACATTTATTTTATGTTGATATTGTGGTCCATACGTGACAACATTTATACATTCTTCATGACAGCTTATAAATAAGATAAACATTTGTTTTGAAGTGACTTCACCACATGAGCCATCGAAGTTTCTGTAACATTGAAGTATAATTTTCACCAACTACAAGCAAAACATTGACACGAAGAAAAGACTGACGACCAGATACATTGTGTTGACGCTACACCACACTGTTTACACACTCCCTTGTTCACACACTTGTTTTTGACGCTCGCACACCACTTCCAAGGGGAGGCAACTCTCACACACACTCTGTGTCTACACACTTTATATAGACATCTACATCACAACACACAACCAACTATATACAAAAAAGGATACCTGTCATATAGAGCACACAACACACACACAATCAGGAGGCGCTACAGTCATGTCGTGGAGGTAAGCAGCAAAGGGGGGGGAGGGGGGGACTTGGATAGAAACATTACATGTACGGGTAAACATTGTTCAACGTTTATGTTATATAACGTATATGAAGTATGGTGTGTCTTAATACAATTTTGCGTTACATTTTATGAACTCTCCTGTCCTAGCCTCGGCCTTTATTTTAAAATAATTACAAGGTACTAGAGGCGTAGCGAGGGCGCGGCGGGGGGGGGGGGGGGGGGGGGGGGGGGGGGGGGAGGGGGGTGCGGGCCGCACCGGGTGACGCCATTTAGGGAAGTGACACCAAGGCAAAAAATTGCAAAAATTACAGAAGAAAAATGCTTTTGTTTGCCAATTCAATTTTTGATTAATTAAAGTTCAATCGACAATTATAACAAGGGGGTAGTGTTTACAACTTAAAAGAAAACAATGCTACATCCTGCTATAATATTTACAGACTATAAATAAACATCGTATCGTTATTATTACGTCTGTAGCGATTAAAGCTTATAAACATACATCATTTAACGCTATATTATATCTATAATAAACATATTTAATAAACCGTATATATAGTTCTTTATTTAAAGTACTGTATTGATAGCACTGTATTAGGTAACACTTTTAAAGGTAAAAACATGCCACTACCAGTGTCGGTTTTGGTGGTAGTGGGGAGGGGGGGGGGGGGAATGACAAGGTACAAACCGAAACTTTGGTCAACTTTAACCCACCCCTGATCTGTGTGGTTTTCTACAAACAATAATCATTTTAAATAGGTTGGTTCGTCTAGTACAAGAGCGGCAACCTTTTGAGACAAAAAATTACATATTACAAAATTTACCTCTTTTTAAAGAGCCAATTACATATTTAATTTCAATATTTTGTATTTGAATAGGATTAATATATATATATATATATATATATATATTATATATATATATATATATATATACTTATTTATATATATATATATTATATATAAAAAAATATAAATATAAATATAAATATAAATATATATATATATATATATATATATATATTATATTATATATTTATATATATATATATATAATTTTAATACATAAATAAATATTTACATTAGTTTCATCAAAGGGAGCCTTGAATGCAGTTTGAAAGTTTGTTTAAATCTGGCTCATACTTGTTTTCAGTTTCAAGCATGCCTCCAGATTTGTATTTGTTAGTTGCCTTCTTACTTTAGTTTTTATTATATTCATGTACGAGAACTCTTGTTAGCACGAATATGTTGACCTTACGATTGTCATCACCCCAGATGTCAACTTCTACATTTTACTGTAGCATCCTGGGAGACTATTCCATGCGTCACGTATGAGTGCCCTCAACTCGCGGTATTTCTTTTTGAGTTGTCCACTTGTGCAGCGAAACGTGCATGTTTTACTTAACCTTCAACTATTTTTACTTGCTCTTGGGCGCTCTACACCCCCCCCCCCCCCAAGAAAGTCTACCGCCTCCCCCCTCCACCCCCCTCCCCCAACGAAATTAAATTTATAGAGAAAAACATATACTTTTACCAGTGTCCCTCCCCCGGAAAATGTCCCCCCCCCCACCCCCCTGGAGAAAAAGTCTGTAAGAAACATTGTACCTGTGTCACGAAATAATAGGAAGTCCATTGAAATAGGGAGTAACAAAATATTCTAATAGAATAGCATGTGTTTATTGTTAATGTTTATTGTTATATCGTTTATTACCGAGTCTTGCAGAATTATATTTTTTTTTTGAGTTTTGTAATAAGATAATAGTATTAACCCATATTCTGCTAGCGTCCCACTTATGGGACGCTTGTGAAAAAAATTGCTAAAATTTATTAAAAACTAGTTAAAACACAAATTATGTTTCATTGTATTTGAAAATGGTAGACTATTGAATTTGTGTGTGTTTTGTGAAAAAAATTAATTTAGAAAAATGTTTATAGTGCCGGATTTGCAGGACTTATCAAAATGGCGAAAAAAAGAAAACATGCGCACAGGAAAATGCATATCTTATAAAATATTAACATTTTAAGTGCAAAATACATTTGAAACTTGTAGCAGTAGGCTACCATATTTCTATCTGATAAAAATTTAAGAATAACATTT
Organism: Physella acuta; assembly: GCF_028476545.2. Lineage (NCBI taxonomy): Eukaryota > Metazoa > Mollusca > Gastropoda > Physidae > Physella > Physella acuta. Next base: position 191,910 of record NW_026732401.1, read on the forward strand.
TTTTTTACTACTTCGTTATATCACGTGTACAACAAGCGTCCCATAAGTGGGACGCTAGCAACGAATGGCCCCCATGTAGATTGTTACACAAACGTCACATTTATTGGACACTAGCGAGAAACACAGATGCAAGTGTTTATGTTAAATGGTTATTTATGGTGAAACAATTGTTGACTTTGTTAACTGCTGACTTTGGGGTGTTAAGTAGTATTTATAGATATTTAATTATGACCTTGACCTATACTTATGCAGATTGTTACACAAACGTCACATTTATTAGACACTAGCGAGAAACACAGATGCAAATATTATGTTAAATGGTTATTTATGGGGAAAACCATTGTTGACTTTGTTAACTGTTGACATTGGGGTGTTAAAGTAGTATTTATAGATATTTAATTATGACCTTGACTATATTTTCTTATATATTATTGTATTAAAAATTGCAAATATTGAAAAAACTTACATTTGATTTTTAAGTTTTCAGAATTATACTTACTGAAGTATTTAATACCATTGAATACAAACTAATTTAGTATTGCTGTAAATTTTACTAGCGCGTGATATTAAAATTAAAACAAACCAGAATAATAACAATGGCCACGATTTAGGTGAAATGATTCAGTCATGGGGGTTGGTAAACTCTCTTCATATCAGAGAGCTTAAGCTACATATAGCAGAAATGTGAATTAGCTGTGTACAGTTGTCACGCCCCAATAATATTCCCCTCCAAAGGTTCCCGATACCAGTTTTACTTTGTTAACTTTTTAAGGAGATCCCTGGTGTTAGATTGGGAGCTGTTCGCATAGTGAGGTGCATACATGGATGAGAGCCATGAAAACTCAATACAAGCCCCCCAGAGACGGATCCGTGCCCTAGAAATAAGATGTCTGATGTCCTAATGTACGCCTGTGAGGGGGGGGGGGGGAAAGAGAGGGTAACAAAAGAGAAGATGGCTTGATGACATCTGGGACTGGACCGGATCATCTTTTGCAAATTCACTGAGGGGGGCAGAGTTTCTTTCAGGCATCATTTCGGAGGAGGTAGGGGCTCTGCCCCCAGAACAAAATGGAATTTATATACAAAACATACTTTTACCAATGTGCATCCTTCCCCCTGAAATTTAAGTCCCCACCCCTGAAAGTTTCAAGTACACCCACCAAAAAATCAATTATTTATATTTAATTATATTACCGTTTTTGATGAATAATAACAATATTTGTGATCATGTGTGTCTAATTAGATGTACTAGTCACAGCTTTACTTATTTCCAAGTGTTATTCACTTTGATGGATGCTAGATTGAAAGAAAACTAGACTTTTGAACATAATTTCTGCATTTTAGACCATGGTATGGCTAACCCAATTGATCATTATCAGTATTTTTAGCTGTCCTAAACAATGTAATCATTGGTCTAACAATTTAAAATCAGTATACAGCTTAATTTTTGCGTAAATAGTCATATTTCGTGATAAATGATTTTATTTTTCAATAAATGTACATGGGGCCCGTTCGTTGCTAGCGTCCCATTTATGGGACGTTTTTTAAAAAATCGATTTTTAAAAAAGTGTTGATTTAAAAAAAAAATCCATAGTCCATTCCTTCATTCAGTGCCCAAAAGCTAAACCATATCTAAAAATTATAAAAATTTGAGACCTTGGGATAATATGGGTTAGTAGTATTTGAGCATCTTGACATCAAAAGAGCCGCCGACTGGCCTAGGCCAGGGGTCGGCAACCTGCGGCTCGCAAGCTGCATGCGGCTCTTTTGATTTCAGGATACGGCTTGCTAGTTTCCATAATAATTATAATTATTTTATTTTCATAACTCATGAAAATATTATACTGGAAAACAACTTTAAACAAAATAAAAACACTAAGAATAGGTCCCCCTGGCAGTGGTTCAACTACCGAAGTGCACTTTTTTCCAAATATTTTCAATAGTAAAGTTTATTTTAATCAGAAGGCATTTGTGTATGTTTTAACGTGCATTTATTTGACTTGAGTTGGCATATTCTTATAGTTATTAGCCTCTAAATTGGGTAGGGATAGTTTTATAATTGGTTTTTATTATCCTAAAAGAACTAGTTGAAATACTTTATTTTTCATACTTAAACTCATAATTTTTTTTATTTAGCTAATCCTAATCAAATACCTTTAATATTGAAGAACAATTATTAGTGGCTCTTTAAAAACTGGGAAATTTTGTAAATTGTAACTTTTAGCACTTACAACTCAAAGTATTGCCGACCCGTGGCCTAGACCTAGAGAGTGTACTATTTTCAATTATTTTCTTTTATAAATAATTTTTTTTCCCTTTTTTATGATACAAATTTTAAGTATACGAAAAAGTAAATATGATGACACTAGAATTAGATGAATTTTAAAAAATCAAATAATTAGTCATTATAAAATTAAAACAACATACATGCATACCGTCCATTGTTTAAACTGAACTTTCTCATCATATCTACAAGTCAATTCTTTAATTTAGCTAGCTGTTTGCTAAAACTTGAGCCTGATAATAGTTTAAAATTACAAAACAAAGGCTAAGCGATCTTTTTTTTTTGTAAGATATTAAATTTTTTTCTAGTTTTGATTTAAAACTGTAAACAATGTTTTGTATTTTTTTAAATTATTTATGAATTTCTTTGCACATTTAGCCATTTTTGGGAGCAAACTCGTAGGTTATTCTTCGTGGTTTATTTAAATTTATAAGTGGAAATTACCGTAAGCGAATTAATTCAAAAAAAGTTCTTGGTTCGGATTTAATTAAATTAATTCACATGAAATTTAAATAAGCAAGATAAAAGCCTACATTTTCCATATACAAACGTATCTATGAATATATAAGGGGTAAAGTATCTATAATACTGTATTTACGACACTTTGTTATATTATAAATAGTGCCATATTTAAATTACTGTATTTATAGTATTGTATTAGGAAACATTTTTAAAGGTAAAAATATGCCCAATAACCAGTGTCGGTTTGGTGATGGGGGGGGGGGGATGTCAAGACACAAACCGAAACCTTGCTCTAGCTTTACCCTCCCCTGATTTTCGGTGTGGTTTTCTACAAACAGTAAATATTAAATATAAATGTCATCAGCTAGATGTAACGGTACTCAAGTTATCGTGTTTACAGACAACACATACACACACAGACGTACCGACAAATTTGCAAAACTATGTTTCTCCGACTCAGGGAGGTGTGAAACGTCGATATCTGTGAAAATCTCGATTTTTTTTTTGTACGATCACAATACTTCCCTTATGCTTCGTATACGAGAATGTAAATTTATTTGTTTTTGTTTTGTTTTTTGTTTTCCTCTTTTTCCAAATCAGACATGTAATTTACAGCGTCAGTTTGCCTAGTATGTTCGATTTAGTATTACAGTTTTCATCATCGGTTTGTGAGGACTGATACAGATTTACAATAGTAATATTTCTTTCTTACTTTAGCTTAATTTTATTCTTTTAAGATGGTTTACTTATAAATAGATCCATTTCAAAACGTCTAAATATAAAAAAAAATAAAAAAAAAAAAACAAACAAATAACATGAAAATGCAAATGTGTAATAAATGATGATTCAAGGGATTTTTTCCCCATCGGCGTGGTGGGCTGAGAGGTGTGTGTGTGGGGGGGGGGGGGGGGGGGGGGGGGGAGTGGGGGTGGGAATAGGGTTTTTAAAGCTGAAATAAATTTGGAATTACAGAGAATTAAAATGATATAAATTTTAAGTATACGAGAAAGTAAATATGATTTTTTTTTTTTTTTTAGTTTTATAGATTTGTATTTTCAGCTTGCCCAGCCAATGTGTATGGGCACTGGCTGATTTTGTTTTCTACTTTCATCATTCGACTTTTGAAGACTGTCGCAGATTTACAATTTTAACTATTCTGAAATTTTCATCCTTAATCATTCATTCTGATATTTACACATTATATACAGAAATAAAATCGTAGAAATTTTGGAAGGAGAGGGGGAGTTAGTTTCCAGGAACATGAAATCTTTGCTGGTTCTGGAAAGGTAAAAGTTATACATTAAATGAGATTTGGAATTCAATAAATAGAAGTGGTAGGTTATAGTATATTTCATAAACACCAAAATTTGGCTTCAGGACGTTGGTGTGGGTTTCCTGAAGTGGGACAAGATACTGTTATTTATACAGAATATGTACATGAAAGTATATGAAACACAATATATTATATACATTTAGTAATTATAAGCAATCACCACTTTCCATTTGTGCCTATCATCTGCAGACAGTCTTCGTTTTATTTTATTATTTATTTTTTTGTTTATTGTTTTACTTATTTTGGTTGTTAACAGATTTCAAAATTTTGAAAATGTATAAATTCCAAACAAATTGAACAGTTAATTAAGCTTGTATTTAAGTACGAGTCATGGAATTAATAAAATAGAACGTATTTTACAGTTTTAGTAGTAAATATGTGATATCAAGGTAAATTAAAAGGTATATAACTCTATCTCTCTAACGACTGTAGTAATAATTTGGCTACCTCCCCTACTCGTTTTATTTATGTATTCATCCAGATAATAGATGAAAAGGTATAATAGTTAATTTATTACAGAATTTATGACAAAACCAAAATAAACTTAGAAGGGAAAGAAGACCAAAGAAATTGTCAGAAATTATCATAATCCGCAATATTTATTAATAGGATGGTTTTGAATTAAAGTAATTTAGATATTTTGGTGCAATTGAAAAAAAAGGTATATAAGTCTGTTTCTCTAAAAGCTACAGTGTTTATTTGGTTATTTCCCTTTCCAATAAAACCCGCCCTACTATGCTTTAAATAACATTTACCGGGATATTACATGAAATAAATGAGATAAAACTTAATTAAAATATCAGAAACCTGTTAATCATAGAAAATAAGTTTAGTATGGAAAGAAGAACCGTTGCAATCAATTGTCAAATGATAAGAGACCCATAATTGCTGAAAATATAGTGGTTAGGGTTGAAATTAGTATTGTTAGTTGGGAGTAAAATGAGAATAAAGGTAAATAACTGCATCCAACTTAAATACCTTACTATAAACATGATTACTTACTTCCCCTACAAATGGAGAAAGAATGAAAAACATGTATGGCTCATGTGGGTTTCACTGTGTCAGAGAAAATACCGAATATACATACAAACAAGAGGCAAGACAATCCAGAGTTAAAAAGAAAATAGAAACTATAAACACATTCAATGAGAGGGTTCTAGAAATTCCTTTTCCAGTCTCCCCCGACTCAAACCTAAACATTGAAGGCAGTGGCGTAGCGAGGTTGGGTGTCAACCCGGTGCGGCACTTAATGGGGTCACCCCCCCCCAGAGGCATAGAGACCCTTCCCAGGGACAAACTGTCAAATTTTCGATTTGCACCCCCCCCCCTCAAACTTTCGATTTGCACCCCCCCCCCCCTCAAGTTTTCGATTTGCACCCCCCCCCCTCAAGTTGTTTCTCTATATATTTTGCTATTTTTTGCCTTGGTGTCAACCCCCCTAAATGGTGTCACCCGGTGCGGTCCGCACCCCCCGCCCCCCCCCCCCCTCGCTACGCCCCTGATTGAAGGAATGAGATTAGTGTAAAATGGGGCAGAGACTTAGATCATAACTATGTTACCCAGTCTTTTGGTAACTACTGCTCTGAATATGGCATCTATGTCCATGTGGCTGTACGTCTTTGATTCAAATTTACATTTGTTTCTCGTAGTCCATACTGTCCTGCCTAAAAATAGCTGTAGCAGTAATTTTGTTGTCATTGTCTGTTTTGTTTTTGGATTTCTTTATATAGTTTAGGGTAATTGCTTTGTTTAAAGTCTGTGTTGGAGGCTTCTAATATTGTTCCTAAGGTTTGTCTTGCCTTTGTAGTGTTTTGCATTCTAGATAGATATGTTTTTCTGTTTCTTGTATAAGTTGTTTACATATTTGACAAGTTATTTTTGTATTCGTGTTTACCTTTGGTGTTTCTGGAAATGGGTGTAGTGTTGTAAATTAGCGTGTATCCTATTTCTTTTTCTTTGTGTGTTGTTTCTGTTGTGTAGTTTTTAAATGTGTCGCTAATGTCTACTGTATTAAATTCTTTTGCCCATTTAATTCTATTTTTGTAGGGGCTGTAGTTGTCGCTCTCCTAAAGTATTAATAGATTTTCTTTGTTTTCTCCCCTATTATGTTTTTTATTTATCTTAAATATTTTTAAAACCTCTTTATATTCTTTTGATAAACGTTTTGAACACCTTGTTTAGCCAACGAGTTGCGGTGGTTACATGGCGCATATGACACGTTGTTGTCGGCGCGGCGTCTCGCAGCATTGAACAGAGGCGCGTTTGTTTGATTTATTTGGTTTTGTTTAACTGGTGTGGTGATCGTTTCACAATGGAACGAGGCGCGAGCCAGTTTAAAATCTAAAGGTAGTCAATTATGCTTTATCTCCATTTAATGCACCTGGTTTAGACATTAATGTTGAAGCGGTTACTGAAAAAAGAAAGCAAAAATTCATTTTAAAATCCTGAGATATGCGAAAATGGTATTTTTGTTTCGTGTTGTTTCATAGATAGGGAAAAAAAAATATTTTTTTACACTTTTAATATAGCAAATACACATTAAAATAAGAATGTCTGCGTGGTAAATATATAACATTATTTTATTCTTT
>NW_026732402.1:0-21519 GCF_028476545.2 Physella acuta
ATATGTCCCCGGGCGCCGACCTTAGTGGGCGCCAAAATGGGTTGGAAAAATAAATTGTAAGGTTGAGGGGGGTGCAAATCGAAAGTTTAAGCGGGGGGGTGCAAATGAAAATCTCGACGGGGGTGCAAATCGAAAGTTTGAGGGGGGGGGGGGTGCAAATGGAAATCTCGAGGGGGGTGCAAATCGAAAGTTTGAGGGGGGTGCACATCGAAAAGTTTGTCCCCGGGCGCCGGGAAGGGTCGCTACGCCTCTCCTTCCACGTAAGACCCAGGACCCCCGAAAAGAAAAAGTGTAAGAACCGCCGCGTTTATCTGTTTTACTCTGCGCACCGGACACCTAGGTATTGTGTGGTGATTGCCTGTGCTGTTGAGTCTATTTTCGCGGAACAACAAGGCTATTCTTTCACCCGGCGGGGATGGAATGCTTGTTGGAGGCTTCGTTTACAGAACAATTGTCTGTATAGTACACAATAGCTTGATTTAGGGAGGGTGGGGGGGGGGGGTTAGAAGGGGGGGGGATGTTGTTATACACGTGCCTATGGTGTTAACGAAAAGCATGAAGAAGATTTTTCAAGAGTGGAAGATTTTTTATGAATATTTATGCGAACGGGTCAGTGTTTCTTCCAGACTTTTTTCTTCTGGGGGGCACTTAAAATTTTCGGGGGGGGGGGGGGGAGAGACACTGGTAAAGTAAATGTTTTCTATATAAATTTAATTTCGTTCGGGGAGGGGGGAGAGATGCCTTGAAGAAACTTTGGAACGAGTTAATGAGTAGATGGACAGTTTAAAAACAGAACGATAATGCATAGAGTATAAGAATGGTTTCTCTTAGACATTTAGCTCCCCCGCCCCCCGTGGAGTAAAATTAAGAATCCTCTTTAGACCTAGCGATCCACTGTGCAGATGAAGTAGAGTTCATATGTTTCTTGACCTTGGCATTTGAAGTGCAGGTGTAGTCAGCGCTTTGCCCAGCCGCCTTTACTTTAGATAGCCATCAGAGCTGGGTGGACTCAGGGACGCTCTACTGACTAGTACTCGGATTCAAACACGAGAGTTATGGGTTAGCAGTTTAGCCCCGCGGGGGTGGGGGGGGGGGTGGGGGGGGGGGTGAGGACACTTGAAACTTCCGAGGGTAGACGAATAAGACAATTTTCAGTATATATTTTCTATTTGATTTCAACTTTTGTTCTTCTTCTATTAGTCCGAGGGGAGGTGTCCCCCTACCCCCCCCCCCCCCACACGGGGGTTCACCATTAGCACTTGAAGGTATATCCTCGTGAAGGCCTCGTCCAGTCAACCTTGGTTTTTCCCGAATGTTCTCGCACTCAGCGGACTCAAGAATATCAGAGGAACGCAAACCCGAACCCAAGACTTCAACCTTTGGGTTCTATCACACGACCACCACGTTCCATAAGTATTTTTGTATCAACATCAAAGGAATAAAATACAGATGTAATACACACACGCATATCTGCCCATTATCCTATAAGAATGATTGAAAAATAGGATACTGATGTAATACACACGCATATAGGCCTATTCCTATGAGAATGATTGAAAAATAGAATACTGATGTAATACAAGAATGATATAAAAATAGAATACTGAGGTAATACAACCGCATATCTTCCTATAAGAATGATTGAAAAATGGAATACAAGCGTACTACATACGCATATCTTCTATAAGAATCAGTGGCGTAGGCAGGGGGGGGTTAGGGGGGTCATAATCCCCCCCATAGACCCCTCGGTATATATAAAAAGTATGAGGGGGGGTGCAAATCGAAAGTTTGAGGGGGGGGTGCAAATCGAAAGTTTGAGGGGGGGGTGCAAATCGAAAGTTTGAGGGGGGGGTGCAAATCGAAAGTTTGAGGGGGGGGTGCAAATCGAAAGTTTGAGGGGGGGTGCAAATCGAAAGTTTGTCCCCGGGTAAAAATTGGAACCCCCCCCTTGAGACGATCCTGGCTACGCCACTGATAAGAATGATTGAAGATTCAATTTAATGTACACAACACACGCATATTTTCTCATCAGAATGATTGAAAAACTTATACAGACAGTGACGATTTAAGAGCTGAGCTAACCTGGCTACTGTAGGGGGCCACTGATCTTTTAAATGCCCCGATTTTGTTCTCTAAGATAACGATAACAAAGTTAATTATTAAATCGATCTCTTTGTGCGCTAAATAAGGATTTAAAGAGAGGAACAAAGGGTGAAGCAAGTAAATCCTCCCCCCCCCCCTATCGGAAATTAGTTAGCCTCCTTTTACCAGTGTCACCCCCCCCCCTTCCCACACATACATACCTCTGAGAAAAAAGTCTGAAAGAAACACTGACACAACAGGCGCTCAGCGGACCCCTCCGTGTAGAATACCAACATTAAAGAGAGGAACTAAGGTTGAAACAAGTCAACCCCCCCCCTCTCCCTCCGAAATTATTTAGTCCTACTTACTTTTACCAGTGTCTAATAAAAGCAGATTTCCTTTTCAACTATATATTTAAAAACAAAAAAAAAAACAAAAAAAAAAACAAAAAAAAAACAAAAAAAAACACTTCTTTTTACTTTTTTTAAAAGAATATTAAAATCAGATCGATTCGTTTCAAAGCCATTTTACAATTCTAATGTAATTCGCTAATACTGTTCTAAGGATTATTACAGATAAAATCTTATTTGGACGGCCGACTTCGTACTGAAACTCCAATACTCGACGGCTCAATGGCCCCATTTGGTAAATACAAACGGGTTAGACTGCGTTCATCGTGGGCGTCATTTTTTGTTTCACCTAGTAGGCCAAATAAATGTGTCAGTGAATATATATATATATATATATATATATATATATATATATATATATATATATATATATATATATATATATATATATATATGTGTGTGTGTGTGTGTGTGTGTGTGTGTGTGTGTGTGTGTGTGTGTGTGTGTGTGAGTGTGTGTGTGTGTGTTTAAAATTAAAAAAGAAATAAAATAAACGTCTTTTTAGTGAGCCTGTTAAATTGCTAAACTTTTCATTATAATGTAATTCAATTATTGGTAACGTAGGCGTAGCGAGGGGGGGGGGGGGTGCGGACCGCACCAGGTGACACCATTTAGGGGGATGACACCAAGGCAAAACATAGCAAAATATATAGAGAAAAATTTGAGGGAGGGGGTGCAAATCGAAAGTTTGAGGGAGGGGGGTGCAAATCGAAAGTTTGAAAGTTTGTCCCCGGGAAGGGTCGCTACGCCTCTAGGGGGTGCCACCATTAAGTGCCGCACCGGGTGACACCCGACCTCGCTACGCCACTGCAGCCCCCCCCCCACCCCCACTACGTAGAGTATAGCCTCGCCCATGACTGCATTCATTTGCATTGCATTGTATTCCAGCTCATTAGCCTAAAAAAATGGTACGCGCTAAAGTGGGCTGAAGGTTATCAGTTCGGTGACATTTTCCACGACCGGTGTCTGCTAGACGGTTTTTTAAAAAACCATCTGTGGGAACCGTTGTAGCGGAACGAAATTGGTAACAGGTTGGATATTTATTTGTGAGTACGTATGACGTAGATACACATGGAAGAATTCGACGCATGTTTTTTTTTTTTCAACCCGTAGTGATGAATGTTTCAAAAAAGTGTTTCTTATTCTTTAAAGGACAGTTGACACATTTGGTTATTGGAAAGTAATGGACGGATTCCACACATGTTGAGGTAAAGTCATAAAACGAATAGTAAAAATAATTCACAAAACCAGTAACTTATCTAGGATACTTGTTGAACTGTGCTGTTATTCGTTGATGCCGCCCCCCCCCCTCCCCTGTCACAGCTGTGGACGAAGGCGAGGTTTTCCATTTCGAATGTCGCAAAACTGAGCTTTTAAATTTGTAATAAAATATGTGGAAACAATTTTTGTTTAAACCCTCTTTTCAAAATGCTTTTATAATGGGCAGGAGGGGAGGGGGGAGAGACACTGCCACTCACTCCATCTGAAAACGCAATGTCAAATATGGAGATCGTAACAGCAAAGGAATTTTAGTGGGAAATATGTTCGTAGAACGTTATTCTATTCACACAGAAATAGCATACAAAGAAAATAGATGTAGGAAGTTTGTTTTAAAGAATAAATACAACTCATTTCTATATTACGTCATTTTTAACTAATTTCTTGTGGCGCAATACGATATATTTTTTTTGACGATCTGTGACGTCCAGAGTTTCTTCAAGACATCTCTTCGGGGGGGGGGGGGGGGGGGCTCAGAACGAGATGGAATTTATATAGTAAACATATACTTTTACTAGTGTCCGCCACCCCCCCCCCCCCCACGGAAAATGTTGATCACCCCCCCCCCCCCGAAAATATAAAGTGCCCCCCCCCCCCCCGAGAAAAAAGTCTGGAAGAAACACTGGTGACGTCACATTTCAGCATTTCAAAGAGTCGCTATTAAAACGCTAGTTTTGTTATTACTACTTTGCCCTTTTAAAATACTTTTAAAACTTTTTATAAAAATAAAAGGGATATCTTGACCTAGTTTAAAAAAAAAATTATTAGATTTTGTGGTTTAAAAAAAAAAACATCCAAACATCGCAAAAAAAAAAATTGCTCCAGCAGTCAAGATCTAGATCTATGCTTTTAGGCAAGATAACGAGAATCTTCAGCATGGGAAGCAGCGACCTAATTAGCAAAATTATACTTGGTAACAGAGTTTCTTCCAGGCATCTCTTCGGGGGGGCGAAGCCCCCACGAAAAATTTTTACCGCCCCCCCCGAACGAAATGAAATTTATATAATTTATATAGAAAATATATACTTTTAACAGTGTCCGCCCCCCCGAAGAAAGTTTACCGCCCCCCCGAAGATTTCAAGTGCCCCCCCCCCCCCGGAGAAAAAAGTCTGGAAGAAACACTGCTTGGTAACCGGTGAAACGTGATATTTGATTCCTCTTAACCGATAACGCTCAGAACCTGACACACTATAGGAAAAAAAAAACTTGGTAAAAAAAAAATTAAAGTTCAAAATTTTGCTGATAACAGGATGTGTGAATGCGAAATAAAAGTTTCGCAACTTCCGGCTAAATTGAGAGCAGTGTATTTTTTCCAGACCTTTTCTCCGGGCAGGTGGGGGGGGGGGGTACTTTAAACTTTCGGGGAGGTGTGGGGTGGACTAAATTTCCCAGGGATGGGGGTGGGCACTGGTAAAAGTATATATTTTCTATATACATTATATTTCATTCGGAGGGAGGGGGCGGTAGACGTGCCTCCCCCGAAGATATGCTTTTCTGTCTTGATTTCCTTCCCAAAGATCGGTAAAATATGTTTTGTATTTATAAAACGGTGGCTGGGCACAGTGCTGAACTCACAACCCCCTTGTATGCCGAGGTCCTTGAAACAGACGAATTCTAATTCATCTGCCCATGTGTCTTGGGCGCGAGCGAATATCAAAAGATGATGCATTCTTTTTATATTTTTCTTGTTTGTTTTTTTTTTTAAATTTCGGCGAAACAGCAAATTTTCCGGTGGCGGACACTGGTAAAAGTAGATGTTTTCTATATAAATTCCATTTCGTTCGGGGGTGGGGGGGGGGGGGGGGGGGTTAGGGGGGGTGGGGGCGGGGTGGGGGGGGGGGTAGACAGTGTTTTTGTTGCTGTTACACAATCGATGTAGAAACAGCTGCCTTTGTCGTAGATCTATATTGCTTTAAGTAAGTCTTTGAGGTATAATTTAGTAATGCAGCTTAAAACGATGTTTCCTTATTTTTCTAACCCATTAGACGCCCCATTGTGTGGCAGAGTGAGCATCCCCTATGGCTACGCCACTGCGGGTGTGCTTGGCATCATTTATGGATGACCCCTATAGTGCGAAATGTGCTTGAAGCATCATGTCCAATGGCGTAGGCAGGGGGGGGGGGGGGTTAGGGGGGGTCATAACCCCCCCCCCCCCATAGACCCCTCGGTATATATATATATATATATATATATATATATATATATATATATATATATATATATATATATATATATATATATATATATATATATATATATAAAGTATGAGGGGGGTGCAAATCGAAAGTTTGAGGGGGGGGGTGCAAATCAAAAGTCTGAGGGGGGGGGGGGGGAATCGAAAGTTTGTCCCCGGGTAAAAATTGCCCCCCCCCCCCTTGAGACGATCCTGGCTACGCCACTGATCATGTCTACTATTATATTAATTCCATTATGGAATGACACAGTGACGTCTCTAGGTTGGGCGTCATCCGGTGCCGCCCCTTATAACAATTTTGCATTTTCGATTTGGTGTCACCCCTCTCCCCTTATTATTTTGCTATCTTAATTAACTAGATAAAACATTGTTTTGACGATACATATTTTAAGATTTTTCGTCGCGATGTCACAACTTATATTGTTTCACCCGTTGCGGGCCGCCCCCCTCCCCCCCCCCCCCTCTCCGCCTTGTAACGCCCCTTCGTGCAGTGTGGTTCATGCTTATGTAAGAAATTATAACAGCGTGTCGTAACAGAGACGCTTTTTTTTTTGCTTAGGAGAACCTAGCTCGTATATGAGAAACGAGCTCGTAAATTGACGCCAGAATATTCCATTTTCACCCGTCTTAACCAGAATTTTAATTAGAATTAACAGTTTTTCATTATTGATTATTTTATTCTCACCACGCGCTTCCCCTACCCTAGCTCGTCGTCACAAGTTGTGCACCTGACCACCCAGGTGTGTAGCTAAATTTATAGACTTGTGAGCATGCTAATTAATCTTCGTTTAATTACTAACTCCCCACTTTATGGCAAAAATCAACAATTTGATTTAGTTTAAGTTTTTCTCATAGGACTAGTATTTTACTGTCTTCCTAGCTTTTTACCTTCAAGGGTTTGTTAGTTTCTACAGGTAGGCTAAATCATACCTTGAAAAACCGAAGCGCCCTCTTGTGAACTCAGATAGCCCGGATGTGCATGAAGCCTAAAAACATGGCGAAAAGCCTGTTGCTGTATTGAAATAGCAATACTGAATACAGGTTATATTTCTTGTTTGCTGGTGAGAAATGTGCGTTCATAGTGTATATAATTTACTTAGTTAAAAAATAAACTGCTAAGATTGTTCTATGCTAAAGTTGTTTGGATAAGCCAAATCCATCTTCTTATTTTATTTTAACTTTTCACTTGCAATCGAAATTCCGGAAGTAAACTAAAAGATAAGAAGACTAACATCTCTAGTGTTGGCCCTACCTCTAGCTAGACTACGGGAGTCTAGTCTAGCCTAACGTAGACCTAGCTAAGGCTTGAACTAAAAATTAGATCTAGATCTAGACCACACCATTATCATGACAGGAATCTAGATTTTTTTCCTAAAATCCAGAACTCAGGAAAAATGGTTAAATTTCATTTATTTAGTAATCGATTGACCAGTGAAAACACAAATGAACTAGTCACACAGTCACAGGTGACTCAACCTGGAGTCCCCGGTATTGCCCACAACCCTGATGCGTTTACAATACACTACTAGATCTACGATAGATTATAGATCTATCTACTAGTTTACAGTTAGAGTTCACAGTTTAGTTGATAGCTGTGTGATTAAACATAAAACTAGGCGCAAAACTTTCAACTATAGACTATTGTTTGAAAATGTGAGTGCTTTTAAAACTTTAATTTATTTAGGCCCTAGGCCTAATAAAATATTTAACCATACTCAACAATTTATTGGCCTAATATTTTCAATAGGCCTTGATAGGGGGTCAGTTTAATTTACAATGTCTGATAATAATAGACTTCTGAAAATGGGTGTGTTAGCCTAAGTAATTAAAATTAAGTTGTAAGTAGTATAAGTATTGTAATCTCTTCTAGTTTTTATGGATAGATATTAGTAGTTATTAGTGTTAGGCGTAAGGTAGGACTAGGGTTGGGGATAAGGTTGCATTGATATCAGCAAGTCATGTGTTTTTCAACAAATTAACATAGTAAATGTTACATAGGCCTACATTCAACAGATCGCCAAAACAAAATTACAAATCCATATTACATTGTCCTTTTTTCAATTTAAAATGTTACCTACTTCAGTTGGTCATCTAAGTAGGCCTAAGTACTAAATTAGGCCTAGGCCTACTTATTATTAATAAAGTTATTATTAGGCTGTAGCCTAATGTTTATTTTATTTTATTTTTTTGTGATATTTGAACTTTTGATCTAATGCAAATATCATACTGCCTTATGCTATTTTAACACTACCTCAGTGAGGATAAGGTGTAATGATCACCCACTGAGTCTACTGTGTTTACAGCTGACCCTGAGAGACAACAAAACCAATAACACTTGCTTGTTTCTGGATCAGCTTATTTATTCATTGTATACAGAGAATTGCAATGTCCTGTACAATTGCAAGTACATAGATCAATAGCCCTAAAGTAATGTAAACAAAAATAGATTACACTTTGAATATACTACCACATGTATGTAGTCCTAAAATAATGTAAACAAAAATAGATTACACTTTGAATATACTACCATGTGTAGGTTATATCAAATACACTGGTGCTGAGCCTTACCAAAATAGCTTGGGGCTGCAAACAAATAAGGTTAAAGTTTAAATTATCCCCTTGACTGGTAACTCATTGTATGTAACATGTATTGTGTACAAAAAGTAGCTGGAGTTTTTTTTTAAAATTATTTTTTCTTCTCTTCTCAGATATTTGTGTGTGTGCTGTGAAGTGTTATACACTATCATGTTTGGTAAAAAGAAAAAGCCCAAGGTTGAGATTTCCTCCCCGTCCAACTTTCAACATCGAGTACACACAGGGTTCGACTGGGAGAATGGAGTCTTTGTGGGTCTACCTGCTCAGTGGGCAGGTATCATTGAAGGTAGTAAAGGCAGAAGGCGGCCTATTGTAGACCCATCAACTATAACTCAGACAGATGTTGAGCCGTTAAAGGTATGTAAATAAACAAAGAAGTATTAAAATTAATTTGATTTTACTCAATTAATACATTAGTGTAGCTTTAGAATTCACTGTATTAAATGCATGCAGGATTTAAAAATTAAAAAAAAAATGTATGTAATGTATCTTAACTGAATTTAATGAGTTGAAAAAATTTCTGGTTTTATTGATTATATAAAAAATATTTGCAGAAGTATAATAAATAAGATTATTGGGTTGGAAAACAAGAAAAAATCCAGAAGAAATTTATTACATTTTAATACAATAAGACTAAGGTTATTTATAAATGTATAAATTTTGTGTAAAGTTCAGGTTTATGATTATATTAAAAATATTTGCAAAAGTATAATAAATAAGATTATTGAGTTTGAAAACATGAAAAAATCTAGAAGAAATTTATTACATTTTAATACAATAAAACTAAGGTTATTTATAAATGTATACATTTTGTATTTAGACAATCATCAGAGGTCATCAAAATGGATACCCTCAAAGCATCAGTGTCGCCAGATCAAATTCACTTCGCCGTGAAAGTCCACCCCCTTACAGACGTCGTGCCCCAGGAAACGACTACCCCTCAGTCCCGGAGGACGATGTCCTGCCACCGAGACAGGACTTGGGCAGGCAGCCAGGTAACCAGCCTCCTCCTCATCAGCATTATCAACAGCAGCAGCCTCAAGGCTACAGGGACAATGTGGATCATCATGGGGAGTACCCCCGCGACAGAGACCCCCGGGAGCACGGCAGGTACCCACAGTCTCACCCCTCACAGCAAGAACAGGTTGACCCCCGCCTTACAGGATACTACGGAAGTATTGACAGACGCAGCGGAAATATTCCAGGTGCCCGGGATAAACGACCTGAATTTGATGCCAGAATAAATAACTCTTACGAAGCTCAGTCAAGGAATGACTCGTACGAAAGAGGACCACCTTCACGGCACAGTCATTACGATGATGACCGCTCCATACCAAATCATAACAACGACAGATTCCGTCAAATGCCCAATGGTCAGTCACACTCGCCACGGCACCAGAGCATCCCACCAGCTCACCATGACCCTAACTATGCCAGCATTTCTACACCGGCAGCACTGCAGTACGAAAGGGTTAGTACACGTCGCAGTTTACTTAATCTTTTCTCTCTACCGTCATTGCCTTTATCATTCAAATACATGTCACCTTTTACTTACTTTACTGTTATTGCCAATATCATTCAAATGCATTTCACCATTTACTTACTAAACTTACTTTACTGTCATTGCAAATATCATTCAAAATAATTGGAAGCCCAACTCCTTGTAACAATATCAACCTTGTTAACACATAACCCTACAATATCGGGGTATAACATTTTGCTTCTAACTCAATATCCATGGTTTTCATGAAATACTATCATCTTATAGTCTGTGTTTTGTACTTGAGAGAACTGTAGTACACCACCATCCTTTTTCAATGGCAGCAGTATCTTGTGTTAATGTTATCCTCAGCTATTGTGACTTGGTAGTCTCTATGTGACTGTGTGTGTGTATTCCTGCCACGTGATTGTTGTCAAGCTGTGTGAAGCCTTAGTGTTACTCAAGAAATGGTTCTCATACATTAATATTGTATTACATTGTCTACTAACAGGAAAAGTTCCCATGTTAAATATCATACACACCTTATCCTGGCTGCTAACTAAAGTTATATTTACTACATACAGTGTCTGGGAGTTAAATCTTTGGTTAAGTCTCTAGTAGTATATGGCCCATTTCAAATTGTCTTCTTCAAATTATAACACTTCATCTTCTTGAATTGTTTCAAGTTTGTTAATGTGTGGGTGAAAAAACATTAAGTTGGTCTATGTAATTTTAAGAATAGTGATGTTTGTGAAACCAATGACATATGAACATTGTACTTTCTGTAATAGCCTACACTTTCACCAAGATTCTGTGTTTGCACTGTTGAACTGCTACACTCTTGCCTTTTGTGCTGGCACCTGGGTTGTGTTTACTCCACTGTCATTTCTGAGCAATTTGCCTTTTGTTTATAATTGATGAGTTTTACAAGCAAA
Organism: Physella acuta; assembly: GCF_028476545.2. Classification (NCBI taxonomy): domain Eukaryota; kingdom Metazoa; phylum Mollusca; class Gastropoda; family Physidae; genus Physella; species Physella acuta. The sequence goes on from NW_026732402.1 coordinate 10,975, forward strand.
ATTTATCAGAATGGTGTTACAAACTAATTGCATTACATACTATTTTAATCAGTTTTAAAGTTTAACTTATAATAACAAAAAAAGAATAATGTTTGAGTTTGCAACAAGTTGATTCTAGAAGCATGAGTTTTAGCATCAGTTTTACTATCTCTAGCAAAGCATGATAGACTCTATCATGATCTGATGTTTAGTGTTTCTGCATGCTTCATTAATCTTGATAAAATGGGCTAAACCAGACATAGTAAGCCTCACATAACATGGCATGTGCCTTCGCAACATCTGTTGTTATACTTGTTTTCACAGCATCTGTTGTGATACTTGTTTTCGCAACAAATGTTGTGATACTTGTTTAGCAACAAATGTTGTGATACTTGTTTTCGCAACAAATGTTGTGATACTTGTTTTCGCAACAAAAGTTGCGATACTTGTTTTCGCAACAAATGTTGTGATACTTGTTTTCGCAACAAATGTTGTGATACTTGTTTTAGCAACAAATGTTGTGATACTTGTTTTCGCAACAAATGCTGTGATACTTTTTTTCGCAACAAATGTTGTGATACTTGTTTTTGCAACAAATGTTGCGATACTTGTTTTCGCAACAATTGCTGCGATACTTGTTTTCGCAACAAATGCTGCGATACTTGTTTTCGCAACAAATGCTGTGATACTTGTTTTCACAACATGTCTTGTTAAACATTTCTAAAAATGTTCAATGTTTGCTGGACTGGCTAGTACCTATGTCTGGTTCAGTAGCTTCCATTTGATGATGTAAACCTACCTTGCTTGGCATCTTTGTTCTCTCCCAACACGTAGCACCACAACGACCACCCACACCAGTCGCCCGGTGGATACCCCTACGGAGGAGGCCAGGCCAGCCCCATGTCCAGCCCTCCCCATTCCCCAAACAGACCGCCTTATTCCCAGCAGTCCTCACCTTCCCTGAAATCCCCCAACCGGACACAGCAGCAAGGCCCTGGTCCAGAGCAGCAGCGTTTGTCTCATGAAGAGGTTTGGAAATGTTTTGTTATCTTGTGCCCTGCATGCCACCTCAGCTTGTCTCACACATGGCCTTGGGCAAAACTTTTTTTTTATCTTTGTAGAAAGTGTTAATTACAGTAATTAAAGAGTTGTGTGTTAAATTAACTTAAATATTCCTTTGTTGAAGGTGACACCTGAATGCTACTGGGTGCCATTAGACCTAGCTAATTTGTTTTGCCCAAGGCCACCACTGTTTTCAACACTCCTTACTCACTGCAATTTTTTAAAAAATTGCTGTATAATTGCATGTTGTCAGTGCATGTTGATCAATAAATCATCATCACAGAACATTTTACTAATTCATTTTACAAACCTCTCAATATTTCTGTTGATAATTAGATACTGCATTTAAATTATATTTTAAATCAATATCAAAATGTGTAATCCCTACTCGGACCATGCCATGCCCTCATGTGGATTAATTTCTTTAAATGCTGGCTCTAAGCTAGCCTGAATCAAAATTTCTTCTTTGTGTTTCAACACATTCTTTGTCACAGCTGTTAAAAGTGGGTCACAGGTTAATTAGAAAATGCTGATTAGACACAGTGTGCTGAAGGAATGTTATTTAAAAATAAATTAATTTACAATCTAAAATAAAAAATAAGCCACCTTCTAGGTATGCTGGTATAACAAGTCTGTCAGTGATTTATTCTCTCCTGATGTAAAAATCATTGGTTAACTTAGTTGCTTAGAAGATATTTCAGTCTTGCATGGTTAAATGAATCGCATTTTGTTTAGAAGCATCTTGACAAAGTAGAATAAAAAGCAATCATATAAGTTCAACTTAGTTTTTTAGGTGAGATTTCTAGCCTTTCAAAACAAATAACCTTGTCATGAAATGAGCATAAAATGTATGTGAATGCTTCCAGTTCCGTAGAACATTACAGTATGTTGTGAACCCTGGAGATCCCCGCCAGTTTTTAGAAAACTTCTTGAAGATTGGGGAAGGTTCCACTGGCATTGTCTGTACAGCCATGGACAGATCACGGGGGAAACAGGTCGCTGTGAAGAAAATGGATTTAAGGAAACAGCAGCGCAGGGAACTGCTCTTTAACGAGGTAGGTTGTCAAATGTACTCGTTAAGTTTGAGTAGTTTTCAAACCATCCTAAGGTTGTATGAAGTGATGTCAAATGGTTAAGTGCTCAGCAACTTACTATAAAGACTTGAGTGTAGAAGTCCATGACTCCACCCAGTTGTGGAGGGTACTGACTACAATTATTGAAAGTAAAGGCATTTGGGCAAAGTGCTGAGCACACAAGACCTTGATATGCCTTGTAAAATGAATAGATACTTGTACTTCGCTATGGACCATTCAGTTCAACTCTTTAAGCCCGTTTTTTTTTTCACGTTTTACCGGTTACTCTTTAAGCCCGTTTTTTTTCACGTTTTACCGGAATTATTTTTATTCACTCAGTTTTTTCACTTCTCCTGCAATTAAACAACTGTACTGCGTAGTTTCAAATACAAGTCTATTAAAACACTTTATAATTAGAGAAATATCTACTTTTATATTGCTAAAATGTCTTAAAATAAAAGCAAAACTGTATGCTGTATTTTATAAATGATTTTAAATTATTACAGGTGGTTGTGATGAGAGACTACCATCACCCGAATATTGTGGAGATGTTCAACAGCTACCTAGTGAATGATGAGTTGTGGGTTGTGATGGAGTATATGGAGGGGGGAGCTCTGACTGACATTGTCACACACAGCAGGTAAGTCTCATCTTTTTTTTTTGTTCATTAGATTTTTAAAGTGTGCACTATTTTCATCTGATTTTTATAGTTTTTAACTGATACATTTTTCCAGTTCACCATTTATTTTTATTAATATCTTCTTACCAGCTATTTAATTTAGAGACCAAAGTGTAGTTATTTGTTTTATTGACTTTTTGAAATTTGAAGAAAAAAAAATGGTGTTTCAACTTATGTTGTTCTTTTGGTCAGAATGGATGAAGTTCAGATAGCAACTGTGTGTAAAGCTTGTCTGAAGGCTCTGGCCTTCTTACATAATCATGGAGTAATACACAGAGATATCAAGTCAGATTCAATTTTATTGTCCTATGATGGGAAGGTAGGTCTCTGTTTTGCTGTGTGTTTAGATATACACTCTTGTTGGTGACATTGTAGTCTTACTGTTACATATATATATATACTTAACTGATTTACTCAAGACTTCTGTCATTTTAAGATTTTTCATGTTTAAATACAGTGGTTGGACAGCCTCTGGAAATTCCAGGAGGTCCTGAAAAACTGACGAAATTTTTTTTAATTCTAAAAACCTGGAATTCTCATAAAATTTAAAAAATAGCAAATTTAAAAAAAATCTTATGGAATGTTATCAAACGAAAAAAAAATACTGTAATTTTTTATTTTGTTCTGCCAATTGGCGAGTTGTGTTAAAGGATGGGTGAGCAGAAACGACACATTTCTACATTTGCATCCACTAGGCTTCTGTAGATAAGAAATTCAACTTTAAATGGGCAGCCATGCGTGCAACATAAACAGTTCTACAGTATCAGATGGTTTCATATAATATTATTGGACAGAGTTTTTACAATCTTATTTACAATCCATATTGTTATCTACCAGGTAAAGTTGTCAGATTTTGGTTTCTGTGCACAAGTAACACCAGACCTGCCAAAAAGGAAATCACTTGTAGGGACTCCATACTGGATGGCACCAGAAGTTATCTCAAGGTTGCCTTATGGAACAGAGGTCTATTGTTTTTTCAGTATATTATCATTTTCTTTTTAGTTTGTTTATATTTCTGTTCCCTTCAAAACATACTGAATTTTTTTTTTATTAGTATTGGTACCTCAATCTGTAACACCAATACCAGCAAGAAGAACCTTGATATCATTCTGATTTGACTTTCTGTATTTTATACTACAAAAATTTCTTTTTTTTAACTGTGGTTCAAATTAAATTATAATTACCAGCTAAAAATATACGATGTATTTTTATTTTTACTTGTAGGTTGATATTTGGTCTTTGGGCATCATGGTAATTGAGATGATAGATGGGGAACCTCCGTTCTTTAATGAGCCACCCCTACAGGCTATGCGACGCATTAGAGATATGCCCCCACCGAAGCTAAAAAACACACACAGGGTAAGTTCATATTTTTATTATAAATGCTGCAAAGTTGATCTTTCAATAGTTCTGATATGATATTTATCTGAAAATATATAAGTTAAGATGCATTAGATTCATTTATTGAAGCTCACCTCCATGCCCACCTTCTTCTTGATTAAATGCAATGTTCTTTAATGAATGTGTTTCCCGTAGGTGTCTCCACGACTGCAAGGTTTCTTGGAGAGGATGCTGGTTCGAGACCATTCACAGAGGGCCACAGCACCAGAGCTGATGCAGCACCAGTTCCTCAGGGAAGCTGGCCCACCGTCTTGTCTCGTCTCATTGATGCGCACCACTCGGCACAGCCCGTGTTAGGGTCAGTTCAGTCATGTGGATAGTATTAAGTCAAGCTTGCAAAAAAAAAAAAGGCTGCATTTTTCTGAGAAATGAAATTTAAAAAAAAAAAACCCAGTGTTGTTAAATTACCCAATCAAATGTAACAAAGGAGACGGGATAGCTGTGTCCCCTGTTTTGATTGGCCCATGTGTCACTACCCTGTGGCGAGTCATAATACGTCAGCAACTAAATAAACGTTAATTTATATTCTATGCATCTATATTGATTCATATACTGCCAACTATAATCACTTCAGTTCGATGGAAGTATTGTTCTAATTGACTGTGTGATAGGCAACAGTACACTTTTTCATTTGGTTGTTTAAAAATAAAACTTATTTGTGACTGGTGTTTGTAAAAATTATTTGAGCGTCCGCAAGAATTATTTTTTATATAAATTAGTGAATTCTAATTTCAATATTTTTATATAAATGCTAATTTATTAACATGTATGTGTAAGCCATTAAAGAATATTGTTTCAATATTAAAACTAAAAACTAATAATGCTATTCAATTAACCTTTACCTATATTTTTTTGTTTTCAATATTCTAAGCTTATAGAATAGTGCAGCTGACCTTTTACTTCATTCTTTATCACAGAAAAAACCTATAGTTAACTCCAGCCAGAGCTTTTTAACTTTAATAGTTGGTAGCAGTTTTGGGTTTAGTGTAGAGTAACTTTATTTTTAATTTATTGTACCAGTGTCCAATGATGTATGATATTCAAGAAAGTAACAAGAATTTAAAATACAAAACTTTTATTTTCTTTGATTTTTATCCTTAAATGTTTAGTATGTAAATATTAATACCTCATCTCTTGTGTTAGGGTTTTGTTTCATGTTTGTGAACACGAGTTTGACTGTTGTAGCCTATTAAACCAGTGATTCATGTTTTTTTTTTTTTTTTTTTTTTTTTTTTGCTGCTTATCTTTCCCATTCTAAATATACATTTTATTTTCTCTCACCTTTTTATCGTCCCAAAATAATTTTTTTGTATTCCGCTGTATTTTTAATGTATGTAGACTTAACTAAATGTAGTCGAGAATATAAAAAAAAATTGGACTGAGCTTCAGAAATCAAATATTGTCTGTGTGCTCTTTAGCCTCTGTGTGCATCTATTGACTTCAGCATTCCTTGCTTTATACATTACCATGTTCAGTTGGATGACAAGTTGCGCTTGTTGTTATCTTTTTTTTTTTTTAATATACTAGCTTGTTCAAAACATAGCAGAGCCATAAACTGATATTCCTAACTGTTGCCTTTTATTGATGTAAATACTGAACAAATGTGCAGGCATTGCTTGCAGATATCTATTTATATAGTTTTCTTTTTTTTTTTTTTATCTTTCTACTTTACATGAATTTTTATAACCAGCTTTTGTTTAATGGTGTTAGTGATGTATCTTCTCTAGATCATATAGAGTAGTATGTTGTGAGGTATGAGTGAATCTGTAAAGAGAGGTGCTTGAGTGAACTGGTGTAGTTTTTTTTAATCATCCAGTAGTGGTTCTCAAAGTACATTAGGGAATACATTTTTTGTGACCCTGTAAATTTATAATTTACTTTTTAAAATTTTGATCCTGACACTATTGAATATTAATTTTTTCTTTACTTAATTTAACGAAAACAAGTTGTGGTACACTTGTGTGAACCTCTGTTGGGTGTATTCACATTTTAAAAAATTGACACAAATTTCTGTTAAAACCTAAACAATTTTTTGCTTTCCAACTAAAAAACAAACAAACTGTGTGCTAGAGTGTAAAGTAGTGTCTTAATCTAGCTAAATTAATGCATGCTGTTTTATGTAGGTATTATAGAGATCTGAACATTTTTTTTTTTTGCAGTGGTTATTGCCCTTACCTTGACTATCCCAACAAATTGAGATTATCTCCCTTGTTTGACTATTTTTTTCATCAAATGCTTCAAATAATTGAGCAAACTGTTAATAGCTGTATATACTCACCACACTTGTCTGTTGTTTTGTGTACATTCACATAGAATCACATGTTGATAGAAAGATAAACAGCCTTACTGCCTGCAGAGATCACTCAGTTTTGATTGTAAATAAAACCAATGTTCCACTCATTTTTTTTTAAAACATCTGCTTTTGGTTATGATTCTTTTTCTAGGGACAATCTTTGCTGCAGGCAGCTATTTTAAAACTTTTTAATGGCTATTGTGGTTCATTTATTTTTTTGGTTAAATTAGTGTTTATATTTCCTTTTGTGAGCAATAAGAACCTATAAATAGGATAACTACATTTATACAATTTTTTAAATGTGTGTTTGTATTAAAGTTAATTCAAACACTTGCAGTTTATTTAAAAAAAAACTACTTTATAACAGAAGGGCCTGCTCATTTCAATACTGCCTATGCAACAAAACTACGAGAAATAATTTTAGTTTAAAATGTTCTCACAACTCACATAACTAGTCAGTTGTGTACATCTTCTTGGTATGACCATGTCACTATTTATATGATTGTCAACCTATTTTAGATGTAGGTAATGAGATGACTTGATGCAGCTGTAGCGGGGGGGATGGGGGGATAAGTTACACCTTCATGGTAGACATAAGAGGCTGTTGTGACCCATTCATATAACTTGTGGTGAGCCACTGGGTTGTTGTGTGGTTAGTTATAAAATTTGTGACCTTAGCCAAGATTTTTGTGTGACCCCCCTAGCCAAAATGACTGTATCCAAGGCTAAGGTTGTTATTACTCATTTTAAGGTTGTTGCGACTCATGGTAAGGTTGTTCTTACTCATGGTAAGGTTGTTGTGACTTATACTAAGGCTGTTGTGACTATAGTTCGTGACAGAGGCAAAAGGATGTTTTGAGCTTACTAATGTAATTTTGACTAGCCAGTGACTATTGTGAGTCTAATTAAAATAATTTTAAAAACGTAAGCGAATTTGTTGTGACCCGCTTAGGTTTTGTATAACCTAAGCTGAAGTTGTTGTGACCTTATCTCATCATTGTGACAGGATTTTTATGTAGTATTATATTATTTAACCACTAGCCTGTTTGACTGGTGACTGAGTAGGTAGGAGGGGGAGGTGTAAATAAACAGATACTTAATGTAGATAAACATTTTGTGATGTCCTATGGTCAGTGTTGGCTGGAAACAGCTGGTGTCTAGCAGTGATGGTCATGTCAACTCATAGTTTTATCATGTATTCATTCCCATGTATAACTGATATAGATACATTTTAATAAATTGTATTTTTATTATAGCCTTCTGCTTTACTTATTAGTGCATAATCCTTGAATGTATGTATGTGTTTATAAATAAATATTTATATCCTATGTGTATAAATATATATATGATATATGATATATATATATATATATATATATATATATATATATATATATATATATATATATATATATATATATATATATATAAAGCACTTGGATGTAATTTTAAGTTCAACAAAATAGTGGTTAATATGGTGATAATCTAGGTGTATACATTTGTACTGGCCAATGTGGCAAGTTAAAGGACTTGATGAATTGTGCATATTATTAGGCCATTTCTTGACACCCCCGCATCTTAACATAAATAAAATGTACATAGGCCACCACCCTTATATTTTGTTACCCTTCTACACACACATTTTGAAAACATTGGACCACAAAACATACAGGAACAGTGGTTTATAGAAAATAAGTAAAGAACTTTTATTAAACGGGGGGGGGGGGGGGGGGGAGGGGGGGGGGGGGGGGCGAAAACCAGGAAATGAGTCATGATGACCTCAAAATGATTGACTTAATAACAAAGAACACTGCTTTTGACCTATCAGATTATCCCCCCCCCCCCCCCCCCCGTTCCCTTGTGTGATATGCATACAATCCCCAATAATTTGATGGACAGATTATTATATACGTTAAAGCGGTGAAGCTTTTGCCATGGGCGTCTGCCCCCATACACTAGTGACTGTTCACATAGGCCAGATAATTATGGTGATCTGACTAAAAAAATTCCCTACCCGCTCGCAATGTTTATTTTTGGTGTTTTTTTTAGTAGGCGTGTCCATTATCGATGAGCTGTTCCTGTGCGTCAACACGTTTCTAAAATCACGACAAACGCGAGCGTTCGATGTCTGGCTGACGTCATCGATCCTTCTTATCGCCCATCCCACTGACCTAGTAACCATGTGCGCCCACACTAGAGGTCAAAGTGGGCTAAACTATGACATAACCTCATCTCAATTTATTTCACGTGTAATTAATATCAATTAATATTAAAATAATAAAATATACTTAAACTCATAACGAACTTATGTCTGATAAAATTTCGGATTTATTTTTGTTGAGACTATAAGTTTTAATATTTAATAATCAATTTTTATATCATTATCTTCAGAGTTACCGCCCCTGACACAATCCTGCAAGCGCCATTGTTTACGTTAGAAACGGAACCGCATTGACTTACGCCTGCCTGTTGTTTATGTTTATAATATTGTAGTGTATTGTTAGGTTTTAGCGTTGATTTATTGGCTGGCCCATGACACTCCTGAATACACGCCGTCCATAACGACACGGGGTTGCCAAGCCCAATGTTTTAACAAATATGGTAGCTAATATTTATCAACGGATTAGTAGACCCCTTCCGCCCCCCCCCCTGTTCTACCTCCCCCCTCCCCCATGTTGCTAACGTCATAGTCATTACTTCGTTCAACAGTTGCATACTTTTTTTTTACTGGTTTTATGAATAACCCCGTTTTAAAGTGCTAAACAAAATAATGTTTTATTTTTCGTTAATTTTTTTTTTTTTTTTAATTTAAAAAAAAAAGATGCGTAAAATGTTTGCAATCACTGCTAGGAAGCGGATAGTAATTTCCTGTTGAGTTTACCGCATACCTACCCTGTTCGTAGCTCGTGCCTCTTAGCATAGCGGAACTGATTGCCACGTCACTCGGAAAGTTTGGAAAAAATTGACACTCCCCTTTTTCTTATCTTTAACTACGCAAATTAGAAAAAAAAAGTGTTTATGAGTTTAAAATACCGTATAAAAATTAGATTGGGGTTAGGGCAAAGGATCAAAATGTTTTATGTATTTAGGTAGGATAAAGGATCAAATTGATTTACTTATTTCTGTAAAAGCCATACCTAATTTAGAAAAAAAAAATATATTAAAAATGTATCAACATTGTTTTCTACACACACACACACAAAATATGTTTTGATTACCCATGGATTTATAACTTTTAATAAAAATGCTTGTAAAAAGAAAAAAAAAGTACGCCCAACGTGGGGCTCGAACCCACGACCCTGAGATATTAAGAGTCTCATGCTCTACCGACTGAGCTAGCCGGGCTTGCTAACCTGAGTAAGAACGTTAGATCATATTGATAATTTCCTTAATTGGCCCTGGTATACTATCACGTTTTAATTACTATCTAGGAGGATGAGGAACAGTGTCATTAACATCGCTAATTATACTGACGGTTTAGTCGGCTTAGTCGGCCTCTTAGATAGAGACTCTATCGTTGGGCCTATTTCAAAAGTAATCGGATGGGGGGGGGGGGGGGGGGGGGGGTGATGCGGACACTGGCGATTGGGGATGGTAGATGTGCTTTGGGGGGGGGGGGGGGGGAGGAGGGGGGGACACTGGTAATTGGGGATGGTAGATGTGCTTTTGGGGGGGGGGGGTGATGAGGACACTGGTAATTGGGGATGGTAGATCTGCTTTTTTTTGTGGGGGGGGGGGGGGGGGAGGGGGATGGGGACACTGGTGATTGGGGATGGTAGATGTGCTTTGGGGGGGGGGGGGGGAGGAGGGGGGGACACTGGTAATTGGGGATGGTAGATGTGCTTTGGGGGGGGGGGGGATGAGGACACTGGTAATTGGGGATGGTAGATGTGCTTTGAGGGGGGGGGGGGACGTCGAGCTGGTTAATATAGGCCTACAAATTATAGGCCTATACTAAAAAGTTTCTTTTCGTTCAGGAGGGGGTAGGGTGACGGTAAACCTGCTTCTGGGTTTGTGTGTGTGTGTCGGGGGGGGGGGGGTGGGGGTGGGTGGGACGG
>NW_026732403.1:0-122500 GCF_028476545.2 Physella acuta
AATAATACAGTAAGCAAATATTTATTAACCCCTTCAAAGCCAGTGTTTCTTCTAGACTTTTTTTCGGGGGGGGGGGGGGGGGACGGTCTACATTTGCCGGGGAGGGGACGGACACTAGCAAAAGAATGTTTACTATATAAATTCCATCTCGTTCGGGTGGGGGGGGCGGTAGACTTTCTTTGGGGTGGGTGTGGGGGGGGGTGGGGTAGAGTACCTCCGAAGAGATGCCTGGAAGAAACTGCAATCAAAGCCAAGGCGGGCGAGTATTGAAAAACTTCACGTAAGAATTGACGGGGTGCAGGAAAAAAGGGGTTAACACAATGCTATACGTTCTGTGTGTTGAATTAAACACATAGATTAGGTGTTGTGCATTAAAAGTATACATATTCACACACGCCCGTACGGAGGAGACACATTTAACAATTGGATCAGTCATTGCATTCTCTTTAAAATCTTTACGTTTTTTCTTGGCTAATAAACCCCCATTTGACGAAATTGAAGACAACTTAATTAAATCTAAACTTAAAACCTAGTCACATCTTGATGGTGGGTTGTTTAGAATAGATGGATCATTGAACTGTTCACAGATGGGTCACTGTTAGTTTCATGGGTCACAATTTGGTGATCTAGATGAGTCACTGTACTCTTCCCACACAGACCAAATCAAACCGTTACTGTTAGTTTGGTGAACCTGAGTCTCACCTGACATGGTGTCCAGGAACTGGATCAAGACCGTTACCTTGGTTGAATTAACGGACAAAGTAGGGCTTGGTGTTTTACTATCTGACGGTATGTGTACGCTGTTCAACCTGTCAATGATTAGTTTGAGTTGTTTTTTTTAAAGAAAGAAAAAAAGAAATCGTGTTTTACGGACGTCACAAAACTATTTTTATATGTCAGAAAACTCGCGTGAATTTTGTTTTGTGATTCATTCTGTTCTAAAAATAGAGATTCTGGACAGTGAGAAACAATTTTTGTGAAGTAAAAATATATTGTAGTGTAGTGACATCATTATTTTTAGGTAAGTATTTTTAAAATTATTATTAATAAGACTTATATTCATGATTTCGCTTCATAGTCTAGTAAGAAGATTTGATTTGATGAGCCTTAACGAAGGTGTCCTCTTGACTGCTCGTAGCCTGGTCAGCATGTTGAAGAGAGCCAGGTGTTGTCCATGTATCTGGCACTCCCTCTACTCAGGTGATGAGTGCAAGAAAAAGGCGTTATGTATACAACTTGGTATCGGCGTATGTTGTATATAAACAATTGAAGCCACGCATCTATACAATTTCAATAAAACATGTGTAAATTATAAAACTTTCTTTAACTTCGAATACGAAAAAGTTAAAACCATTCTATTAATAAGCTTTTAAATACACTAAAATTAGGAAATTTAAAAACTTGCTTTTTTAATAAAAGAAATGGTCGCTTATGAGTTCTGTTACATATTTTAGTGATAGAGTAACCATGACTGTTACAATACGTAAAGGACTACATCTTCGAATATGTAGGCACTTGTGTGGACTTTAACATATTGAAACCTAGCTACAGTAACAATTAGCAATCTTATTGGGCAGATGATACAGGGTTCATCTATTTCCTTAACCTCGATATACGGAAGGTTTGCGTCATCGGTATTGTACTCAATTGTCGCTACATTACCCAAGTTGAGCCAGGTACCCATAAGAGCTGGGTGGACTCAGCGTCGGCCTACGTTCAAACTTGAGACCGGAAAACGAACTTGAGACACTCCCGTTGGCAATTGTTTTAAACATTGTCGACTGACAAAAAACTTAGAAAAGTTGAAGCGAATAAATTGAAATGTCCAAAAACAAGAATTTAATGAAAATTTTAATCTTCACTGACCCTTGAAATTGAAATTAATTGATTGACAAATCTGCAGCGACAAAAATCACGAGCATGAATCGATCTATAATTAGATTATAAATAGTTTAGGGCAAAAAATTGAACACGCAGTGCAGATATGAATCGCTTTATCAGCCAGCAGTACAAAATCATTGCTCCCCAACTAAGGGGCAACTACTCGTTCCGCTTATAAAAAGCTCCGACATTTGATATGTAGTCAGACTGATAAAATACCACAACGGTGTAGCTTCACGTTGTGTAGTTGTGATATTTTATTGCCCCTTGTACTTTACACCGTAATGTAAGTTTTAAATTTTATTACATGTTCTTATCAATATATTTTATGTTTGTTTTTTTTGTTTGTTTTTAATTTTTTTTTTCTTCATCTAGTCTTCCATATAATCTGATAGTAAACTTTTCTAGCTCGTATGTATGTAAAGTAAATGTCTTTCGTGATTTACTACAATGTGACATGTGTAATAGCCTGACGTAATTGAATACCTAATGTGTAAGTGATAACTCAAAAACAACACTCACTTCCATAGCGCAATCTTAAAATTGAATAATGTTCACAAAGCAAACAAATCAATATGTAAGAATCGATAGAATATTTCATAATTTACTTTCAACTAAAATTAATACTTGTAGTCGGGAGACGGAGGGAAATTTATTTTACCAATACTATTTTAAAATAGATTTCTATTTTATGTGTGTGTGTGGGGGGGGGGGGGAGGGGGTGTAATAAGATGAAAGCAAACGTGCTCCTAACTTCAAAGCGATGTGAGTTAATCGTACGTATAAAATTAGAAATTGGTACGAAAGTTTAAGGTTAAATCTATGGCCCAGTTAGGTCATTTTGTTACATGGTGTGTAGTGTAGATAACGTTTAGTACTTAGTACTATTATTGTAAACTTACCTGTTGCTTCTAAATGGAAATATCTTTTTTTTTCTCATTGCTTTATGGTGTCTATATATAGTTGATAAACTGGTTTCACTTTGGTTGAGGAGATATTTAAAAGGATATGTGTCAAGTAAGTTGACGGGTTAGAAACTGTTATCTACTGGTGTTACTTATATTTTGTGTGTGTTAATGCTATATTTTGCTTCTTAAACACTGCCAGTTTAAGTTTAAAATAAATTTCTTAGGTATTTAGACTCAGAGAACTTGAATTTGTTATTTCAAAAATTTGTTTTTTATATTCAGCAAGAAATGTTCGAAATCATTTTTTTACCTGTTTACAAACAGCTGTGCACAATCGAAAAATTCCTTAAATTTTTTTTCCTAAGCATTGCAGAATGTATTGTGTAAACCAAACTTGTACTAAAAAATAAAGTTAAAAAAACGGCTAAGCTAATTAGCTCTGATATTTTTGCTTTTTCTATAAGCTGTGTATGTGTGTTATATGTGTGTCGGTGGGTATGGGGTGGGGGGGGGGGAGGCTTCTAAAAGATAAAAGTTTAAAATAGACAAATCATTGTAACTAAATTTCTTTAATTCACTCGAAGGCTAAGATTAGGTACACATTAGGTACAAATAATTCGTACTGTAACCTAATCCGACAATGTACACTTCATTACTTGAACTCAGCTAAATACACAACACTGTAATTAAAGCCCGGTTAGTACACATTATTCTTCCTTGTTATACAAGCTTTTGTTAAATTTTCTTTAACCTTCAGTATGGCTGTTCATTGTATGTTCAGTGTAGAATCATGGCACTACATCTTAAAGTGCAGCTTTTCAAGTACACATCGATTAGACGATAGTATGATTTATGACAGGGCTTTTCAAATTACAGGCACGGGGTTAAGTGTAGAGCATAAACACGATTTTGTTGCTCTTTCATGAATGGTGTTATATTGGGTTATTTCTGGTGTTTAAAGGTAAGTAACTCGGGTTAAGAACGATAATTGTCCTCATTTAGGGCAAAAGGTTTATGATTCAATGATTTAATTAGGCGAGATAATGAGTGTTATTACCTTATACAAACAAACAAGAAATGCAATATATATATATATATATATATATATATATATATATATATATATATATATATATATATATATATATATATATATTACGTAAGAGATTTATTTAAATCATATATCAATTCCGAATATTTTTTCTCTAACGTTTTAACAAAAAAAGGGGATTTACAGAGTGTAAAAACCTAATTTAGAAAAAGTGTGGGTGTTGTATAAATAGTATGGAAACTAGTCTATAAGTTGCCCTGTCTACAGCTTGCACATACATAATTCCGCTTTATTAGCCTATGATTTGTTTAGATTGCCTTAAAATGTACCTATGCTAGTCTTATCAACGATGCATATATATAACACTTTTGGCTTATCAATCTGACACTTATGTTTATAGACTATCTGATTACTTTTCCAAATTCGCGACCAAATTCTTATCGATTTGACAGGGAAAAACTATTAAAAGTGCAATACAAATATTTCATACGTGTTGTTTGTATTCAGATCTTATCTGTTTTCTTCTTGTTTGACTTCAGTATGCATTTGGTTTACCTGTTTGTCTAAGGACTGGCAGAGGTGGTAATGTGCATGCAAAATCTCGTGTTATATAATGGGATTTTTGTGTACTCTTCAGAGATATGAATTCAAGTTACGCTTAAAAGAATTTCTCTCAATTTACTGATCCTATTTACATTTTAGATTCCTGTTATTTTAATAGTAACATTTACACACACATACACACACACATACAAACACACGCATATATATATATATATATATATATATATATATATATATATATATATATATATATATATATATATATATACATATATATATATATATATATATATATATATATATATATATATATATATATGTATATATATATATATACATATATATATATATATATATATATATATATATATATATATATGTATATATATATATATATATATATATATTTATTTATTTATATGTATATATATATATTAAAATGTGATGTTCTACACAATTAATTCTAGTAGATGTTACATATGACTCAAATTTCCTCAAACTGAAAAAATTTATTATTTGTTTTTTACTTTCTCGTATATACGAAGTATAGAGAAAGTCTTGTTTTTTAAATATTTTTGTATTCATTACTTTGTCAAATTCAAGCTTTTTGCAGGTTTTTCTTTCTATCAACAGAATTGATGACCTACAATATATTTTAGTGAACAAATCTAGCTGTTTTGGGCAGCTGGTTTAATCTTTGTAATCTGAAATGGAAGCTACGAGATATCTCATTGTTTTAGGATTTTTAGGATCGCTGTGCTTGTTAGGTGAGTGATTTCAGATGTAAACCTGTGTGGGCAGAATTAATGTAGGCCATTATAATTACATAGCCTAATAGTCAACGTAATTAAAGACAGTTGTTAGGGTCAATCAGAAATTGTTTATTGGCTTTTATAAAACATAATTTTATAACTTGGTCACACATTTATAAAACTTAAAATGCAGTTTGTTATTGGAGTTGCTCAATATAAGATAGTTACTGCATGGTTTATTTCATAGATACTTGAAGTATAAACTTAAAGTACAATCGTATTTTAATATCAAATGAGAAAAAAATGCAAATAAACGATCCTTTTATAAACGATTGCTTTTCTTTCACAAACATTAACGATCAAGTATGGTCAGTCACCATTCTGTTCTGTCCTCAAACATTACAGCCACCCCTCTATACCAAAGTTCATTATGTAGCGATACGCCGACACGTCATATTTATTTTTAGCAGGAATCAAATTCAATCCAAGTTTGCGTAACCTTTATTCATTCTTTGAGGTTTGGAGTTACTTACAAAAATTGAAATGTGCACACACGCCGAAATTGTATAATGTACTCTAACGTTTACAATCGCATATCTATATATATAATTCTCTTCTTCGAGCCGTTAGAAAACAAGCTGCAAACGCTCTCCCTACCTCCCCACCCCTACATGGTTTTAGTGAGCTGTGTTCACTCTAAATGTTTACAAGCAGAGCCAACGATTTTAAACGTAGGGGGGGGGGGAGGAAGGGGGGGGGGGGGGTTATGGTCCTTAACGAGCTACTTATAGTGTTTTAAAGAAATATTTTCAGTGTCAGCGTTGGTACTGCCGAATTCACAAATTATGAATTATTGAAAATTAGAAACAACTAAATAGCGGCGTATGTTATGCCGCGGGCCGGCTTGTTCAAATTAATAGGCCCCTACCTGCAATCGGCCTTCTCACACCCACTAAAAGGATTGTACAGGTAATCGATTTAAGAAAATCGATCAAGAAAGGCTGGGGGTTAACTAGGTCAAAGCGTGACATGTAGCCCGCCCCAGGATTTGAACCTACGCTAAAGTAACAGAAAACTTTTTAGTGACGAATTCAGTTTAGTTCTACACGCGCCGATACTTAAAGTGCATTGCAAAATCTGAGATCAAGGCTACAGGTGATAAAATATTTTTATCTATTAATGTTGGAAAATAGCAAAACATTGCGTTGCTTAGACACCATGTCAATAAAATAAATGTTTTATCAGTTGGGGGGGGGGGGACGAACCGCACCTGATGACACCAAAAAGGAGATAGACACCAACACGAAAAGTACTAAAATGTTAATGAGAATATGCTTTTTCTAATTAGTTTAATAACGTTTTAAAGTTTTATATTATATATATATATATATATATATATATATATATATATATATATATATATATATCACTAGGCAGAGGTTGACACCATTGGGGAGGGGGAGAGGATGAAAACCATATTACCTACCATTTGAGTAAATCGTTGATGGTGGGGTGACACCCTGGGCAAACGCACTGGGTGTTCACCCGATCTAGTGTCGCCTCTGGTTATACAACGGTGTGATAGTCAAATTCTCGTTTTCTTAACCAACTATGTTGAACTTTCAAAGAGATTTAGCTCTGAACAGGTTTTTATTTTGACGTGGACGCTGTCAACTAAACCTTGGTGCAGTACTGTTTTTGTTTTGTTTTGTACTTACAGGACTGACAAAGATTATGTTTTTCTGTTGTCAACGACGCTACGCTAACCCCGGTACTAATCGTAACCCAAACCCTGATCGTGTCCAAAAAGTATTTTAGTCCTGACTTGAACAAGACCCAAAACCTAACCCTGACCCAATGTCCGAAAACCTAACCCTGACCCTATGTCCGAAAACTTAACCCTGACTCTATGTCCAAAAAACCTAACCCTGACGCTATGTCCGAAAACCTAACCCTGACTCTATGTCCGAAAACATAACCCTGACCCTTTGTCAAAAAACCAAACCATAAATACGATAGTGTAATTATTATTACTCGTAGAATTGTTTCGTTATGTTTTTAAAAAAATGCTAATGATTTCATGAGATAAGAGGGTTGTGTTTTTTTACACTATCGACCAGACGAACGGGTCACGAGAAGGGATTGGGGGCTTATCAGTGATCCAGGTACAATACCTGCTAGGTCAGGGTACCTCTGCCAGCATTGACGTATTTCCAAAGGTGCGCTTTAGCGTGTGTTGATGTGTTTATTCGGTTGCCATGACATCCTCCGCCAAATGAAAAAAAAAACAATTAAATTTTTGTTGGTATGAAGTATTACTTGTGCAAAATTACTCGTTGGATATGACGTCACCAAATGTATACAACATAAACAGGACGTTGGTTGTCATGGCGACTCCCACACAGGAACCAACAGCATGTTGTGTCAGCAGGTTTAGATAAGCGCCACCCACCCACACCCAGGGCATGGAGCGTAAAGTGCATAGAGCCATAACAGTGAGCGATACAGATTCTTGCAAAATGTGCAGACATTGATCTTCTACCCTCCACCCCCACCCCAGAATGAAATGGAATTTATTTAGAAAATATATACTTTTAACAGTATCCCCCCCCTCCCCGAAAACTGTTAAGTGCCCCCCCCCCCATTCCAGGCTCGGAAAAAAAAGTCTGGAAAAAAACAGTGAATGTCGCATAATATAAAAACATTAACTTAACTTCTGTTCTGGGACTTGGCATGTTTTATTTAATAAAAAACAAATCAAAACAAAAAACAACAAAATGTGTTGGCCTACAAAACAATTTTCGAAATGAACATTCGTTCTTATACATGTAGTTTAAAAATGTCATTTTTAACTTTAAATCCATCGTAAGAAAGACATAGCAATTATAAAGTGTATCAAATTTATCGGCATTTTAAAAATAAACTTAATAACGACATCAAACTTAATTTTTAAATTTGTATTGGCTGCAAGCGATGGGTAAAGTTTAGAGACAGCTGACAGACACCTAATCCTTACTATTGTTCACCAGCTAACGGGTATGAAGAAGGAGCTCCGACCTTCACCTGCTTGAGCCGCTACCCCAGACATGGAGCGGAGGCCCAGAGCTCCCCTGCCCCGTATACCATTACGTTTAACGATACTAAATACACGGCCAATTCAGGCATAGGAGTCAAAGGTAATATATATATATATATATATATATATATATATATATATATATATATATATATATATATATATATATATATATATAAACAACCAGGCAAACAAACAAAGAAATACATAAGTGTACGCCACAGAGTAAAGCACTTTGTCCATCTGTTAACTTTGTGTCTCTTCTTACTTCAGTAACCATAACAGGTGGGAAGATCAAAGGCTTGCAAATGGCCGCCTTCAAATCAAAGAATGGAGAAGAAGCTGTGGGTTCTTTCGTAGAATACGACCGGTCAAAGTTCCACACGTTCACCTGCTATGGTGGGTCCAAGGTAAAACATTGTTGGTTATACACAATTAGATAATAGACAACATGTAGTTTTATCATAGCCGCGTGCTTATTAAATTTTAATGTGTAGGGTCTATATACATGAGTTAATCTGGGACGACATAGCGGGTTAATTCCTTTCGTGTATGCAGGCTATTCTAAAACGGTTCATGTGTAGATTGAATTAAATAAAAAAAATAAAAAAATAATACATGTATAAGCACGCTTGGTTTAGCTAGACTTTATTGCGAAAATATCAAGAAAATACAGAAACTTGCTAGAAGACTGTGAGTCAGAAGATTTGTGGTGAAAATATTTTACGCTGATGGGAGGGTGGAAGAGGAGGGCAGGAGATAATAAACCGGGAGTGATCTCCCCTAAACTTTCTCGAATATTCTTATATAAAATAACAGGGGATGGGAACTCGGGCTATAGACATGATTTTTAATCCATTTTAAATACTTAAAGTTTTAAAAATAGAATAAAATCTCGTAGACAAATTAATTGCACACCAAGTGAACGCGAAATAAAAAAGCGCATAATAGTGCGCAATATTATTATTACTTTTAAAATTTACATTAGTTTTTTGAGAAATCGGAAGTAGCGTAAAGTACTACTTCCAGTCAACGGAAATGACTCAAAATTTAATAGAAGGTAGAGAATTAGATCTTTTACTTACGTATGAAATTTCATTTATCTATCTGAAATAGTACTCAAGTTATAGGCTTTTGAAAAATTCAAAGTAGAAAAAGTACCACTTCCGGTTGTCGGAAATCGCTCAAAAGTTGATACGGATCTACGATTTTGATAAAATATTTATATATGAAATTTCATCAACCTAGCTGTAACGGTACTCAAGTTATCGTGTTTACACACGGACACACACACACACACACACACACACACACAGACACACAGACATACGGACAAGATTGCAAAATTATGTTTTTCCGTATCAGTGAGATGCAAAACGTCGAGATTTGCAAAAATCTCGATTTTTTTTTTTTGCACGATTACAAGACTTTCTCTATACTTCGTATATACGAGAAAGTAAAAAGGGGAAATTAATTATTATATAGAGATTGTAAATGTGTCTGTACAGGACAGTATGATCAAATAAGTTATTTTAATTGTTATATAGACATTTTAAATTTATCTGTACAGGACAGTATGATCAAATAAGTTATTTTAATTGTTATATAGACATTTTAAATTTATCTGTACAGGACAGTATGATCAAATAAGTTATTTTAATTGTTATATAGACATTTTAAATTTATCTGTACAGGACAGTATGATCACACATAGCCATGACCACGGGGTTGTTTCTATGACAACCACATGGATGCCTCCAGCTACAAACTATGGGGACGTGGATTTCATGTGGGTATAGGGCTTTTACACGTCGGTTTATGTGTGTGTATGTGTGTATGTGTGTGTGCGAGAGAGAGAGAGAGAGAGAGAGAGAGAGAGAGAGAAATAGTAAAGAAAAACATAATAGGCGATAAAGAAAAAAAATGCTTGACTTAACAAACTATAACATTTGTAAGAACGCATGAAGCGTTGGTCGTTTTCTTTAGATGCAAATAGCTTTCGTATACTTATATTCGGCGTGGTCGAGTCGGTAAAGCTCATGGTTGCTAAACCGAAAAGCCACGAGTTCGAACCCTCGGGCAGATGAGGCTCGTTAGCTGTGGACAGCCACTCTTCTAGGAGAGACAACTCCAAAATTAAACAACTGCTGCCTTGTAGTTTGTTCTTGGTTGGACAAAGGCTATGGAAGCAAATCCAAAAAGAAAAGCAGGCTAAAAAAGGGATTAATGGCCTCAATGGCGCATAACCAGTTGACACATAACGCTTAATTGTGTTGGAGACGTGGTCGAGTCGGCAAAAAGCTCATGGTTGATACATTCGAACAAAGTCTCGAGTTCAAACCCACTGGCAGATAAATCTCGATCCCCTTCAACACTAATAATTAAGAACGAAGAAGAAGAAGAAATATTGTCTAGGCATAATCATTGCTATTATAAAATGACAACGGCCTATTAGTCATTTGAAGTTGATATTCTATCTGACCAAACTATGCGCAATAATAAAAATCATGGCAGGCCCCTAATATCATAATAAACATGAATATAGCGACTCATGTAGTTCTTTCAGCTGTTAGACCCTGATAAAAATAATATGTTGTAAGATTGTACAATATACAAAAATTACACAAGAGAGTGATAGAACTTTAACGCCTAATAGTAAATAACAAACATTCGTTTGCATTATTTAACTTCACCACCGCTAACAGTTGCAACTGATCTAATTAAAGACAGAGCAGTTGACGTGTACATGTGATGGTACGTTTTCTGAATTTCTCATTCTAACGCCCCCCCCCCCCCCCCCCAATTTTTACTCGCTACGCGTAATTGAATTTTAAGGAGTCCCATTTTTTTAAAGAAATGTAATTTCAGTTGAAAATATATCTTTTAAAATAAACCGTGAGTAATCTCCCCTAAACTTTCTCGAATATTCTTATATAACACTACGTGGGATGGCAACTCGGAATATAGACATGATTTTTAATTACTTAAACTTTTAAAAATAGAATAGAATCTCGTAGAAAAAAGAATTGCGCACCAAGCGAATGCCAAAACAAAATATGCATAATAGTGCGGAATATTATTAGTACTTTATAAATTTACATGCGTTTTTGTTTTTTAGAAATTGGAAATAGCGTAAAATTCTACTTCCGGTCAACGGAAAATACTCAAAATTTAATAGAACGTAGAAGATTAGATCTTGTACTTACATGTGAAATTTTATTTATCTATCTGAAATAATACTTAAGATATAGGCTTTTGAAAAATTAAAAGTAAAAAAAAGTACCACATCCGGTTATCGGAAATCGCTCAAAAGTTGATACGGATCTACGATTTTGATAAAATACTTATATATGAAATTTCATCAAACTAGCTGTAACGGTACTCAAGTTGTCGTGTTTACACACAGACACACAGACCGACACACACACACACATACACACAGACATACGGACAAGATTGCAAAATTATGTTTTTCTGTATCAGTGAGGTGTAAAACGTTGAAATTACCAAAAATCTCGATTTTTTTTGCACGATTACAAGACTATCTCTATACTTCGTATATACGAGAAAGTAAAAACTGTTTATTTTTAAAAATGATTTTAGAGCTACCATAGTGGAGGATTATGAAGTATTTTGGGTGGATGTGACTGCCAAATTACCAACTTCAGACCAGACTTCTATTATCGCCCCAACTTATCAGGTTAGAGTTTTTTTTTAAATTCTTGGGCTGCTATTTCTTCAATAACCTTTTTTTTTTTCTCAGAACTTATGCTACACATAATCTTTTCACACAATTATAAAATAGGATTATAGTAAAATATCATTATGTTTAGATTATAGTTGTTGTCTAAAACTTAAAACATTCAGTAAAAATGTTAATATATTTTACTTAAATTTCAACGATTTTTATAGAATAACGATGATATCAATATTTTTGAAATGATAAATTTTTTGTAACTAACCTTAAATATATCCAACGTTGTCATTTCTATTCTTTTTAACGAGAGCATTAATGTTCCGTAGCACGTCGCATTACTAAAATATTAACTGTATTGTTGATTGCGTTTAAAAAGCAGTAAAAAGAAAAAAAAAGTCTGATTTTTTATAATAAAGTTGAGCACGCTTTGGTGGTTGGAAGTAGCACTCCTGTAGCACTATTTTTTATGTATAGATAGATGTATGGTGCTGCTGTCCGTTATTTTAACTCTGCCTTTAATATCTATCATTCAAACTTGTATACCCATACAGTTGTCGTTGATTCAATTCTACGGAAATTGTTTCCGCGATGTTTTTGACTCGAGCAGTCCATCAACGGTAGTTTCTCTAAAAGATTTTTGATGCTCCAGATAGATAAAACATCTGAATTTTTAAAATATTTCCACTAGAAGAAAATAGCTAGGGAAAGTAAAGGCGGCTGGGCATAGTGCTGAACACACTAACCCTATATATGCCGATGTAACTGAAACAGGTGAATTCTACTTCACCTGCCTCACAGACCGTATGGTTTTTAAAGGTACTTGTGCACCAAGAGAAATTATAAATACCATCAAACATTGCAATACATGTATCGAAAGCTTTTGACGTTGTATGTTACAGACCCCAGCTGTTGGTGGCCTGGTGGCAAACATCGATTTCTCTGGCTGTGAGAAGGTCAAAGGTTGTTTCCTGTACCCCACCAGCTGCTCAGGTGATGACTGTGTGGCTGCAGCAACATTCAAGTACTCAGCAGCTGACGACACGTACGCTGTGGAGCTCATGTCCAACGATGACCAGAAGTATGTGTCTCTTGGTTTCTCTGATGACCTGCTCATGGTGAGTACATTGGTTTCTCTAACTGCTTATGGTGAGTACATTGGTTGCTCTAACTGCTTATGGTGAGTACATTGGTTGCTCTGACGACCTGCTCATGGTGAGTACATTGGTTTCTCTGACGACCTGCTCATGGTGAGTACATTGGTTTCTCTGACGACCTGCTCATGGTGAGTACATTGGTTTCTCTAACTGCTTATGGTGAGTACATTGGTTGCTCTAACTGCTTATGGTGAGTACATTGGTTTCTATGACGACCTGCTTATGGTGAGTACATTGGTTTCTCTAACTGCTTATGGTGAGTACATTGGTTTCTATGACGACCTGCTTATGGTGAGTACATTGGTTTCTCTGACGACCTGCTTATGGTGAGTACATTGGTTTCTATGACGACCTGCTTATGGTGAGTACATTGGTTTCTATGACGACCTGCTTATGGTGAGTACATTGGTTTCTATGACGACCTGCTTATGGTGAGTACATTGGTTTCTATGACGACCTGCTTATGGTGAGTACATTGGTTTCTATGACGACCTGCTTATGGTGAGTACATTGGTTTCTCTAACTGCTCATGGTGAGTACATTGGTTGCTCTAACTGCTTATGGTGAGTACATTGGTTTCTATGACGACCTGCTTATGGTGAGTACATTGGTTTCTCTAACTGCTTATGGTGAGTACATTGGTTTCTATGACGACCTGCTTATGGTGAGTACATTGGTTTCTCTGATGACCTGCTCATGGTGAGTACATTGGTTTCTCTGACGACCTGCTCATGGTGAGTACATTTGTTTCTTTAACTGCTTATGGTGAGTACATTGGTTTCTCTGATGACCTGCTTATGGTGAGTACATTGGTTTCTCTGACGACCTGCTCATGGTGAGTACATTGGTTTCTTTTAATTGCTCATGGTGAGTACATTGGTTTCTTTTAATTGCTCATGGTGAGTACATTGGTTTCTTTTAATTGCTCATGGTGAGTACATTGGTTTCTCTAACGGCTCATGGTGAGTACATTGGTTTCTCTGACGACCTGCTCATGGTGAGTACATTTGTTTCTTTAACTGCTCATGGTGAGTACATTGGTTTCTCTAACTGCTCATGGTGAGTACATTGGTTTCTCTAACTGCTCATGGTGAGTACATTGGTTTCTCTGATGACCTGCTCATGGTGAGTACATTAGTTTCTCTAACGGCTCATGGTGAGTACATTGGTTTCTCTAACGGCTCATGGTGAGTACATTGGTTTCTCTGATGACCTGCTCATGGTGAGTACATTAGTTTCTCTAACGGCTCATGGTGAGTACATTAGTTTCTCTAACGGCTCATGGTGAGTACATTGGTTTCTCTAACGGCTCATGGTGAGTACATTAGTTTCTCTAACGGCTCATGGTGAGTACATTGGTTTCTCTAACGGCTCATGGTGAGTACATTGGTTTCTCTAACGGCTCATGGTGAGTACATTGGTTTCTCTAACGGCTCATGGTGAGTACATTGGTTTCTCTAACGGCTCATGGTGAGTACATTGGTTTCTCTAACTGCTCATGGTGAGTACATTGGTTTCTCTGATGACCTGCTCATGGTGAGTACATTGGTTTCTCTAACTGCTTATGGTGAGTACATTGGTTGCTCTAACTGCTCATGGTGAGTACATTGGTTTCTCTAACGGCTCATGGTGAGTACATTGGTTTCTCTAACGGCTCATGGTGAGTACATTGGTTTCTCTAACGGCTCATGGTGAGTACATTGGTTTCTCTAACTGCTTATGGTGAGTACATTTGTTTCTCTAACTGCTCATGGTGAGTACATTGGTTTCTCTAACTGCTCATGGTGAGTACATTGGTTTCTCTAACTGCTCATGGTGAGTACATTGGTTTCTCTAACGGCTCATGGTGAGTACATTGGTTTCTCTAACTGCTCATGGTGAGTACATTGGTTTCTCTAACTGCTCATGGTGAGTACATTGGTTTCTCTGACGACCTGCTTATGGTGAGTACATTGGTTGCTCTTACTGCTCATGGTGAGTACATTGGTTTCTCTAACTGCTCGAGGTGAGTACGTTTCATGCATTTTACATATCACATAATAATGAAAGGACATCTGTAAAGGACGTCGACTAAATGCACATGAAACTTTTGTAACAATATTGCTAATAAAGTCATATTTATTTTATTTTATAAAATAACCAATGAAATGTAAATGCAGTAGCTTTCAGAAATAAAACAAACCAAGCTACATAAACTAGCTAGAAGCTTGGTTACTATTCGCATATCAAGTTTGTGAGAAATAAATCAACTTATTGTTTTTTAACTTGACTCTACCAGGGAAGTGATGAAACAGTGACTTGTATCGGTAACGCTGGCGTCATGAGCGTCCAACATGGATGGAATCCTGAGTATGCTAATGAGCGAGAGATTACAGTAAGATTCTTTTATTTTAAACCATTACTTTGTGATTACCGTATTAGAAACTCCTAGTGATGGTTGTTGTTTTTTTTTTAAAATCAACATTAGATTTTCGTATTTGTTGTCTTTAATACTGAAGTTAAAATATTCTACGTTGTAGAACATTATGTTTACTGTTAATAAAGTAGTAAACTAATTTTTAAAATAATTACTAAATTATTCTTAAAACTATTAAATTAATTAGTTAAGTATAAAGGCCAAAGTGCTTAACAAACACTCAAACTAACACACCCATGTGGATTTATATAAAAGCCTACACGCATACAGTTTTGGCTTTACTGTTTTATAACGATTATAGTCACTTAAAAAAACTAAATTTTATTTCAATTTACTTTTCCTTACATGCTAACAGATTTCCCCTGCACAATGCATAAGGGGGTCGTCAATAAATGACGTCACACTCGTAGGGGGAGGGGGAATCCGTAATTTTGTGACGGTGTGTGATGAGGGGGAGGGGGGGGTGGGGTGGGGTTCAGATGGTGCGACGTCACAGTTTTGCATTTAAAAAAAGCAATGTTAGAAAACGAATTTTAAACGTCATTTCACGTTTTAGAAAACTGTTTTAATTAATAGAATAGGAATTGATTAAAATACTCTACTTTGACAGAGTTTAGACAAGATTTGGGAAAAATATCGATGTTTTAAAAATAATTCCATTGCAATTTTAAGGGGGTTGTAGGCTGAGGTGTGACGTCATTTTAGAGGGGGGGGGTCTGGCTTTTTGTGACGATGTGTGACGGAGGGGAGGTGGGGGAGGTAAAAATCGTCAAAAAAGCGTGACGTCATTTATGGATGACCCTTAAACACTAGTTCTATTATCTGTTTACACTTTCTCCCAGAAATACGTAACAAATGCTCAAGTAAAACACGAAAATGGACGCATTCAGTGCAGCTTTACTCTACCAAAGACAAGCATCATGTACAAGATTGATCAGGGAGCCAAAGATTACAAGGAAATTAATTTAGATTTTGATCACAGTAGCACCTGGCACTTGCAGATTGCATTCGGGAATGTTTGGTCATGTAAGAACTTTTAAATGTGGTGTTTTCTTGCGTGTGATTTTTATCAAAGTTTGAAAATATTTTGAAATGAATTGTTCAATATACCAACAAAATAAGTCCTATATTTCTTCATATATATTTTAAAAAATTTCCTTTATTTCTTGAAAAATGGGAATAAGCTAGTAGAGTATATTTGTTTTCGAATTACGTTTCTTTACATTTCATTATTTTTTTTTTGGGGGGGGGGGGGGGGTGGATATTGAGACTGTTTAGTAAACTAAAGCTGGTAGACCTAAAGTATTAATAATACTATAGACTATAGACTATAGTCTAATAAAAAACTAGAGTTAACCATTTTACTTGCATTACACATCATAGTAATTTTAAGTTAACCTAAATTAGAAAGGGACAGACATTTAAAAAATTCAGATTATCTTCATTAAATCACCATTACATGAGACGTTTAATCCTTATTCTCGTGTTCTACTGACATTAAAAATGTTACTTCTTCAGCCTCGTCCATCCTCCTCAAACACAAGATCATGCCGCCAGTATCATTCGACAAAATTAGCCTGAAAGATAAAAGCATTTTCCGAGGATCCGCCTATCACGCAATTGTTCATGCCCATGGTAAGTTTTTATCATTGTTACTTCCCTTTGACTAGCAAGTAGGTAAATATATATTTACTTATTTTTCTGACAAAAATCTCATGAAAATTAGATGATACAATTAGTTGGTTCTTCATGTAATTATAATTGACTAAAACATAAAATTTTGAGGTTTTTTTTATTAGGGATAACCTACTTGTTAATTTACCCTTCTCATTATTTTTTTTTGCTAATTTGAAAACATTACTTTAAATGTAATTATGAATCTAACCTAACTCAAACAATAAATAAATCTTAATCTTTAACCACAAAAGTGATTTCAAATAGTGAACTAGCCTTATTAAAACTCTTCAGACATCATGAGACATTTTTTTTTAGTTGATTATTAAAATCAGTAAATTAAAATTGTATGCTAAATTTGACAGTATCAGTGATGATGATTGCCTGGATGTTTCTCACTGGTGTGGTCACTGTGGTCTCCAGACACTACAGGGATTGGCTGCCCAAGAAAAAACTCTTCAGCACCAAAGTTTGGTTTCAGGTAGACTAAGTTAATCAAACTTTTAACATTACAAGGTCAATTAAAGAATATCAATTTTAAAAGATAGCATTGAACATTTAAAAACTAATCTTAAAGTAATATACAAAATATGTGTTGGTATATACATTATATAATCTTCAGTTTAAAATAATGAAATAATATAATTTGCATGATATAAATAATATATGTTTAGATGTTCAATTTTTTAAATGAAAATTTATTTTGAAACTGGTTTTAAATTGAAAAGATAACAACCCTTTTTGGTTGTGTACAATAAAAAAAATATATAACATTAAATTTAAAAAAATATTATCACACTAGCTATCATTTGGATAAACATTATACGTTAACTTTTAGATAATAATTATCTATAATATCTAATAAATTATAATTTGAAAAAGGCAGTATATTTTTTTCCTTTCTTAGGTTCATAGAGCTCTAGCAATTCTAGTGGCTTTGCTCACATATGTAGGATTTATTATCATGTTTGCACTATATGGTGCTGAAATCAGAGAAGTATGTTATGTGTATGTTTATATTTCATACATAATTTAATTTAAACATGTAGTCTATATCCTAATATTTACAATTCTGGCATACAATTAATAGTTTATTTTGAACATTGTATGAGTTCATTAGTTTTGTACCTATGAAACCAGGGAGCAGGTGTCCACGCTTACATCGGCCTGGTAATTGTCGGCCTAGTGTCCGTACAACTCATTGCTGGGATGTTGCGGCCAAATCCTGATAACAAATGGAGAGTTTACTTCAACTGGGGCCATCGTATTTTGGGCCAGTTGTGTCATGTATTGGCAGGTATACATACAGAAACATATAAATATTTGTTCACTTGCTTAAGCTTAAACTAAGTTGTTCTCAAATATAATGATTTTAGTTAAAAATATATCATTTGTTAAATGTTATATTTTAAAAAAAAATAAGTGTAAAATCATTTTTTTATTAAAATAATTTTATAAAAAGGTAAATCAAAACTATCAAAGAATCTCTTCATTCATTACTAAATTAGTTTAAAAAAAAAAAAACTATTTTGGTTTATGTTGTTATTTAAAGTATGTTATTTGTAAAGTAAATGAAAGAAATCTTAAACATGTTGTCATTTATTTTTAACTAGGTTAATCTATTAGGATTAATGTCAGTTAGAGTTCTATTTAATGATTAATTTACTTTGTGATGATAGTAGTTTTGAATAAAAATAATAGATAACCAGAGTAAAAATAGTCTTCAAATTGTAGTTTAAAAGTTGCATTAACTCTGATTCCAGCGTGACAATGTT
Organism: Physella acuta; assembly: GCF_028476545.2. Taxonomy (NCBI): domain Eukaryota; kingdom Metazoa; phylum Mollusca; class Gastropoda; family Physidae; genus Physella; species Physella acuta. Next base: position 18,949 of record NW_026732403.1, read on the forward strand.
TCTGGGATTTGGGATGGAGCACAACCTAGAGGAAATGAAATCTTTTGGCTTTACTGTCCTGGGTATTTGGTTAGCAGGACAAATTGTCTGGCATGTGGCTTATGAGATCTTGAGCTGGAGAGGTAAGAAGATTCTAGAACAAGCCTGAACAAAGATTTCTAAAAATGCTCACACAGAAGTTGGTGGGGGTTACTTCAAGCTTTTGGGATGGAGTGGTCTAGTGGTAGAGCCGCTAGACTGCTAACCTGTAAGCCTCGAGTTTGAATCCAGGTTCAAGTCAGTAGTCTCTGAGTCCACCCAGCTCTTATGTGTACCTAACTCGTGTTAGGGAAAAGTAAAGGCAGCTGGGCATAAAAACTATGTAAACTCTACTTTGCTTGCCCTATAGACCATCGGGTTTGAAAGGGGAGTTTTACTTTACACTCCAAGCTTAAACTTTAACTATTTGTTATTTTTATAAGACAACATAGGTTAAATATATGATGAAAGAGCTTTTTTTTATAAAAAATAAATTAGCTATTGTTTTATAATTTTCAACAATAATAATTATCAAAGAAGACTTGATGTAGACATCTTGTTTAGAAGGCAATACAAATAAAAAAAAAACAGAATATTTTCTAAAAAATAAATTAAACATTTAATGTCTATTTATATATATATATATATATATATAACATTATGTATATTACTATAAAAACTTGTTTGAAAAATATCTGACTTTGCGCCTACAGTTAAAGCTGCAAAAGATGATACATCATCAGAGGATGACAAGGATAAAGCCAACAAAACATCCAACATCCTGACAATCTTGATGGTTGCCTACATCATATTTCTTGCTACACTGACTATAGCAGGGATGGTCGCCTTCCTCATCTACTAACTAAAGTACAAGAACTTGAACACGTTTTCATTGTCTTATAATTTTCTTATTTACTAACATTCTACAATCAACACAGCTCAATGTTGATTAACAACAAAGACATGAAACTTTAAAGATAATTCTATGATATTTAACATCTAGATATAAAATTCTTTATAATTGATTAGATAAGAAGTATTTGTTGAATCTTTTAAAACATTTTTATTAATATATTGTCAACTTATGCGTGTTAATAATTACAACTTATGCATAATGGAAAAATTCCATACAGTGTTTTGTGTTGAAAAGCTTTATAATTCAACAATAAGAAGGATTTGGCTAATTGACATCCCCTGTCAATTTTACTAGAAAGATAGATAGCGCAGATTTTCAAGGGATGCAATCAATTTTATGCTCACGATATATTCATGTTTCGTTTGTGTCCCTTTACTGCAGGTATTAAAATTATCTAATAATCTAAAGTAACTCCTATATGTTTAAAACTTAGGTACATAACAATATTTATTTTTATCCCTGACAGTATTCTAATGAACACTTTATTACTTGTTTTAAATCTTATATTATTTCTCTCTATTTATATTTACATTTTTTTTTCAATCATTTGTAAAGTTAAGACACGATATTTACATAGTTGTTTTTGTGAATATTAAAAAAAATCTATTTATAACATGAATAAAGCAAGCAGAAACTAAATCCCTACCACACCCTAAAATGAGAGCTCAGGTATGCCTTATCTCACAAACCGTGTTTCTCACCCCCCCCCCCCCCCGGACCCGAAGAAAGTCAACCGCCCCCCCCCCCCCCCCCCCCGAAAGAAATGGAATTTATATAGAAAACATATACTTTTTACCAGAGTCCGCACCCCCCCCTCCGAGGAAAATGTTGCCACCCCCCCCCCCCCCCCTTCGAAAATATCAAGTGCTCCCCCCCCCCCCCCGGAGAAAAACGAGAACCATTTTTTTTGTGCTTATATTTATATTATAGTCTTAGCAGAAATTAGCATTCGTCCAATAACTATTCGTTTATTTCAATTGATTTGTCTTATGATAAAATACTTTTAAATACTTTTAAAATGTTATAATATTAGTTTTATAATAGAACATTTTGTCGATTTATGTTTGATTAATAAAAAATTAAACTTAGAAATCATGTGAATTAAAAAAAAAATATCATTGATATTTATTTTAAATTATTTTAATAATTTTATTGAATTTTTTGTGTTTGTGCTTTTATTCAATATCTGTATAACATCGAGTGATCAAATCACTGTGTTTGTAACTATCTAAATTAAATATACTGGTTAACCCTATTCTACATAATCATTATTTCTAAATTATTGTAAGAAGTGTGAATGAAACGTGAGTATACATCAAACTAAAAAATGTAAGACTGTTAGTCAGACATAAAGTATAAGTGTCGTATGACTATTTGTAAGATATAAAGTGTAAGTGACTTATGACTATTTATAAGACTTAAAGTGTGTCAGTCATGATTAAAGAGTTAGGGACTTAAAATGAAATACATGACCATTGTGTGTGTGTGTGTCTGTGTCTGTAAGTGTGCATGTGTGCGCGGGTGTGTGCGCGCGTGTGTGTGTGTGTGTGTATGTGTGTGTGACAATACCTTATGTTAAGACTATATGGTCTGTGTGTATGTGTGTATGTGACGATGCTTGTTGTCAAAGCTTTTTCTTATGGAAACACCAGAAACTACGTTAGTTTCTTTAACATGTCCAACTTTGTTTCGTCTGCTTGTGTAAATTACAATTGATATCTAATTATTAAATTAATTGCAATGTTACTGATGATTATTTTGTATATTGTTACCTTTAAATGATTGAATTTTTTTCCCAATAAAAAAGATCTGATACTTAATTTGTCATTGTTCCAATATTTCGCATTTTCGGATTCCTTTTTGTATTCATTTTTAATAAAGGCATTCATGCAGATGTGAAATTCTACCATGCCAAAACCCCATCCACCCTCACTCACACACACACACACGAACACACACACACAAACACACGCACCCCAATGAATACCAAACACAATAATTTTATGACTGCCTGGTGTAATCAATAAGAGTTGAATTCTCGCCCCTGGTTTTCTATTTTCTTGTATGTAAATTAAATACAGACTTCAACAAAATGATAGATGAAATTAGCGTGTATTAGCGTTCTTGAGAAAAAAAATCAAATTGGTAGAAATTTTACATTGGTCGAAAATTAAACTTTGATTGAAATTGGTTGAAATTTCACATTTGTTGAGATTTCCATTTGTTTAAAATCTTATTTTGGTCAAGAATATTACTTTGGCCAAAGCTCAATATATTGGTCAAAATTTCACATTAATCGAATTTTACTTTGATCGAAATTTTACTTTGATCGAGAACATAACTTCGGTCGAGAATATTACTTTGGTCTGAATTTCATATTGGTCCGCTGGCAACACAACAACAAGCATGCAATTAACCTCGTCAAAACATGGGGTATCCTGTGGGTCTCATTACAAAACAAAGGACAGCCTGGCCAGGACAGAGATGGCAGGACAGGGATGCCAGATTGGCTGTTGATTAAACCGATGGGTTATCTCTCCCAGTAGATTAGCGTGCCTTTATCAATATCCTAATGAATGGGATATTTATACTGCTGAGAGAAATCTGTATGTGTAGTCATTAACTTTTTATTTTATTTATTGCTTCATTTATTGTTTTTACATCTACAGACTAATTAGCCTTTCCATTGAATAGTTTCCTTGGCTGTAATTTTGCCCATAGCTTAAGAAGCTAAAGATTTAAATTGTAGTTAATATTAATATATATCGGTATATATATATGTGTGTGTATATATATATGTGTGTGTATATATATATGTGTGTGTATATATATATATATATATATATATATATATATATATATATATATATATATATATATATATATATATATATAGGTGCCCTGTCAAAACGGCCCGGGACAAATCGGCCCCGTCAAAACGGCCCCGTTAATACGACCCCGTCAAATCGACTCCCGACAAACCGACCCCGTCAAAATAGCCCCGTCAAAAGGGCCCCGACTTATTGGCTCCCGTCAAATGGGCTCCCGTCATATTGACTTGCGACATATAGGCTCCCGACAAATGGGCTCCCGATATTTAGGCTCCCGACAAATGGACTCCCGACATATTAACCCCTGACAAATAGGCTCAGGACATATTGGCTCCCGACAAAGCGGCTCCCGTCATATTGGCTCCCGACATAAGGGCTCAAGACAAATGGGCTCCCGGCAAATGGGCTCACGACATTTTGGCTACCGACAAATGGGCTCCCGACATATTGGCTCCCGGCAATTGGGCTTCCGACATATTGGCTTTTGACAAAATGACTCCCGACATATTGGCTCCAGAAAAATGAATGATATGACCACTATTGGCATAAAAGTAACCATTGTGTCCTACCTCCAATACCACCATAACCTCTTTTTAATGCCCGAATGAAATTATTTTTTCATGAACCAACATTAATTCACAAACAAATTGAGCCCTTAACAGCTAAATTCCACCAATTCTAAAGTTTTGATAATGTTTAATTTACAACAGAAAAGATCTGTTGCTTAAAAGCGAGCACAGAAGTGTAAATGTATGATATACATGATGTTAACATAACAGCATTTTTGTTTTTGATAACACACAGTGGCGTAGCGAGGTCGGGTGTCACCCGGTGCGGCACTTAATGGTGTCACCCCCCCCCCCCCAGAGGCGTTGCGACCCTTCCCGGGGACAAACTTTCAAGTTTTCGATTTGCACCCCCCCCCCCCAAACTTTCGATTTGCACCCCCACCCCCTCAACTTTTTCTCTATATATTTTGCTATTTTTTGCCTTGGTGTCACCCCCCTAAATGGTGTCACCCGGTGCGGTCCGCACCCCCGCCCCCCCCCCCTCGCTACGCCCCTGTACAAGCATATTGCAGTTAGGAAGGTACAGCGTGGACCCTTCTCCCCACACAATGAGTTGGAACAGCCTATAACCGACTCAATTATGGATGTCATAGATAGATGACCTTTAAATTAAAACATACTATATTTTATAATAGATAAACTAATATAAAAATAAGGCCTGCCGAACAAGAGATGCATACGTTGTATTACATAAGAGTGTTGGATAAGCTAACTCTAAAGAATATTGATGAAGGGGTCCCACTGGCAGATGTCATATTCAATGAGACCGCTTTGCCGGGAGACTTAGTCTCTACAGAAACGGTATTGTCAGTGCAGTGGCGTAGCTAGGATTTTTGGGCACCTATGCAAAAATTATCAGTGGGCCCCTTCGTCAGCCGTTAGGCCAGTGGCGTCGCTAGGTCGGGTCTCACCCGGTGCGGCACTTCGTATTGTCACCCCCTCCCAGGAAACAAAGCATATATATATATATATATATATATATATATATATATATATATATATATATATGTGTGTGTGTGTGTGTCGGCCTACATAGGCCTAAAATTTATATATATGCCACATACTGGTACACGTACGTGTTTAAGCTTTAATCACTGCTGACTTAATAGTAACGATGTTTATCTACAGTCTGTTTATAATACAGTTGGATGTAGCATTGTTTTCTTTATAGTTTACGTTTACGTCGTGGTGTCACACCCCCCCCCCCCCCTCTTGATATAATTTTCGATTTGTACTTAGAAGACTATTTAACTTTAACTAATGGATCTGGAAAATGGCATTTCATTCTATAAATTTTACAATTTTTTGCCTTTGGTGTCACCCCCCCTAAATGGTGTCACCCGTTGCGGTCCGCACCCCCCGCCTCGCCTTCGCTACGCCTCTGCGTTAGGCTACAGAGGAGTTAAACGAAGATATCAACTTCTACTTACGATGGATATTTTTTAATATATAAATATTCTGAAGGCAACATTTTGTATTTTATATGTCCTGATTTTGTATTTATACTATATTATTATGCTTGCCTACTACTGCTAAAAAGTTTATTTATAGGCTGATTCTCTCAATGTCTTGCACGACAAAGTGATATCGCCTGTAGTGTTATTATAACGATTGGGCTCTGTTTGACCCACAAACACTGAATCCCACTGCCGAAACGGTGGGGGGGGGGGGGCTTTTTGGAACTTTTAACCTTTTTCTTTTTTAAAATCATTTAAATGTAACAAATATTAAAATTCCATTGTAAAAGTTTTAATTTTTTATGAGGGAAAAGGGCCCCTATGTGCCTTGGGCCCCCATGCCTTGCTTACGCTAGCTTTACGGCAGCTACGCCACTGTGTCAGTGGTCCTTTTGTCTGGAGCCAAATTGACAGGAGCCTTTTTGTCGGGAGCCAAAATGACGCTAGCCTATTTGTCGGGAGTCGTAATGACGGGGGCCGTTTTGTGGAGAAACTAAATGGCGGGAGCCTATTTGTCGGGAGTCGTAATGACGGGGGCCGTTTTGTGGAAAAAACTAAATGACGGGAGACTATATGTCGGGAGCCAAAATGACGGGAGCCTATTTGTCAGGAGCCTTATTGACTGGAGCCCTTTTGTCGGGAGCCTATATAACGGGAGCCTATTTGTCGGTAGCCTAAATGACGGGAGCCTATTTGTCGGGAGCCTATATGACGGGGTCCATATGTCGCTGGCCCTTTTGACGGGGCCGATTTGACGGGGTCGTTTTGACGGGGTCGTTTTGTCGGGGTCGTTTTGACGGGGCCGTTTCGTCATTGGCCGAATTGACGCCGCACGATATATATATATATATATATATATATATATGAATTCCTTATGAATTGTCAACACTTATAATGAACCTCATGTAAAAGTACTCAACTGGAATGCCTAAATAAAGAACGAAAATACTTTAAGAAATTCTAAACTTTAAAAACAATTCTAATTGGTTGACTCTAGTCACATGCTTTGCTTCCAGACGGAAATAACAAGAACACTTCCGTTAAAAAAAACACACAACTCCGCAGTAGTTGCGAGCGAGCTTCATTTCCCGCCCGTATAAATCTGAAAAAGTTCGGCGCGTCCTAGCCTGTAATAAGGATTTTCCCCGAGGGCTTCAATCATTAGTGTGCATCATGGACTCTTCATAAGCTAACTCAAAACAAGCACGTTTAAAAAGCCGCGAAACGAGATTAAAGTATAAAAAACTTGATCCTGTACAAGAGTACAGCAACGTATAATCTTGTCTGAGTCTTGGTCTACTAGTGATCTAAATCCTTCTGAATAAGACAAAAAATGCTTACTCGACGATAAAAATTTTTTTTTTTTAAATTTCGAAACTGTATTTAACCTGATTTAGTGACAAGCTAGGGGTTTCATTACAAAATGTTTCTAGAATATAAATTAGCTTAAGACAGTAGCGCGCCGATACGCTAATGGAAAGTAAAGTAGATGTACAAAATTTAAAAAAAAAATTCTAAGTTAATAGCATTTGTTGACTAGTACTTACTGGTTTCAGATCAGCTTCTAAAATACTTAAGTGGTTATAGGTTTAAGTAAACGTCTACTTGTTTTGTTTTGGCTTTTTTTAAAAAAACAGGTCAGGTCACGTAGACAGTCAGGCAACATGGACCTGCAGACCACTAGACAGGCAGTGACTGTCATGTTACAGTTTTCATCTGACAACATGGGCAGCTAAGTCACATGGGCAGTAAGGTCACATGGGCAGTAAGGTCACATGGGCAGTAAGGTCACATGAACAGTAAGGTCACATGGGCAGTAAGGTCATATTTGCAGTAAGGTCACATGGGCAGTAAGGTCACATGGGCAGTAACGTCACATGGACAGTAAGGTCACATGAGCAGTAAGGTCACATGGGCAGTAAGGTCACATGGGCAGTAAGGTCACATGGGCAGTAAGGTCACATGGTCAGTAAGGTCACATGATCAGTAAGGTCACATGGGCAGGAAGAACACATGGGATATAAGGTCACATGGACAGTAAGGTCACATGGGCAGTAAGGTCACATGGGCAGTAAGGTCACATGGCAGTAAGGTCACATGGCAGTAAGGTCACATGGGCAGTAAGGTCACATGGGCAGTAAGGTCACATGGGCAGTAAGGTCACATGGGCAGTAAGGTCACATGGACAGTAAGGTCACATGGGCAGTAAGGTCACATGGGCAGTAAGGTCACATGGGCATACTAAAACATCGACGAGGACCATCAGGACACGAGTACTATAGAGCTGTATGACCTGTCAGGACACTTAGGACATATAGCCACATAGACAAGATAGCCACATTAACCATGAGGCCAAATATATGCCATCACACCACCAACATTCCCTCCCAGGAAAAAAAAAGGTCGCGTGCTACGTGTATTTTGTGTGCGCGGTGTTCTAAAAGTCTTATACAAGGATATTCGTATTTTACAGAATGACTGCGCGGAAGATTCATACCTACTGCGCCGAGGTCCAATCACACAGTTTACAGGGAACATAACCTACCACATATATCGACACACTCAACGATATCCTTGCGCCGTGCCTTGTCAAAATCGGTGTGCAATTCAAATCTATGTATCTGTGATATGTTCAAGCGTTAAGACACTTTTAAACCAAATTAAAGATCATGTTATTACAGATTCACTACATAACATAATAAAAAAATAACACCTCTCGCTATCTGATCTTCAATATTATGACAACGTTAGAACAAATTACCCCGAAAACGACTTGCAATTTTTACACGTATCGAGCAAATCTCACCACAGCTCAAGAAGAATGTTGACCAAATATACTCCAGCATTAGCTGCGATGTAAAGCAAACACGCCTTATATTAGCCCAGTGTAGGCTACAACTGGACGAAAGCCCTTGTCCACCGAGATTGATCTCTTATATTTTCATTCGTCCAGCGGATCAATGTCTCAACAGGCAATGAAATGCCAATTTGGCAACTCTGTCCGAGTCTGCGGGTCACTTCATCCATCTTACTGCCCCCCCCCCCCCCCCCTCCCACGTCTATTCCTTTTTCAGGGTAAACGATAATTACACCGAGATTTTTTCTCTCTTAGATGTATATAAAAAAAGACGCGATTAAACTACGAAATGGGCTAAAAGTAGTATACTAAAAAGTAGCCAAAGGACGGACGAATTAAAGACGGTTTTTACCACAAAAACTTTAGTTGCAAGGCCTACCTTGTTCAGTTTGATTGGCCAGTTTAAATAGGTTAAGATACGAAACTAAGGACGCATCGCTTGAATTAATTATATCCGGTTTGGTATCGATAACCGATAAGTTCCTCAGACAGCGACGCCCCGAATGTGTCATACAAGACAAGAACATTTATCCTGGCCTCTGATGTAGCCGTCTAGCTTCGACCTGCGCACTGAATCAATCAGTTTCAGCGGCTCGCTAGCTTCGACCTGCGCACTCAGATGGAACAAAGTGTTCATCAGACCTGGAGGCACATTTGTGTAGTCTGTACATTCGTTCCCGTCTGATGGCTTTATCTGGGCCTGAGTATTGTATCTGATGCCTTTATCTGGGCCTGAATGTTGTATATAATGCTTTATCTGGGCCTGAGTATTGTAAGTTATCTAATGCCTTATCTAGATCGGAATATTGTAAGTTATCTGAAACCTTTATCTGGGCATGAATACTGTAAGATCTGATGCCTTTGTATGGGCGTGAATGTTGTAAGTTATCTGATATCTTTATCTGGGCCTCAATGTTGTAAGCTGTATGTACCAGGGTAAACACAATGAGAAGAGTTTGTTGATCCATGGAGCAATGACATATCAGCCTAGCTTAAACTTATGAGTTATATATTTCCATAGAAGAGTGTAATCCAACTTTTTCAAATTTTTTAATGTTGTTATTTTAGTTTAGTTCATGGGTCGGCAACCTGCGGCTCACGAGCCGCATGCGGCTCATTTGATGTCAAGATGTGGCTCTTCAGCTTCATGCACAAATATTGTTATTTTATTTTATTTTTAAAATGTTCTCGAGAACATTCTCATCTAATCTCCAAAGTTTCATGGCAATCGGATGAACGATGTCGCACTGCATCCGACTTTTTAAATAGAGAAAAATCGCACCCTCCCGGGGCGCCGCCTTTGCGAATTTGACTTTTTTTCTCCAGCAGAAACCTCCCCAGGAGTATTCTCAACAACTTCTTAAAGTTTCATGGCGTCGGATGGAAGGTGTTAGTAATGCATAAAAGACAAACAGACACACACACACATTCATATATATATATATATATATACACCAAATCCTAATTAAAGATCATAATATTGAAATAAAAATGTTAATGGCTCTTTAAAAAAACTTAAATTTGTAAATTTTGTGAATTGTAACTTTTGGCTTTTCCGTCTCAAAAGGTCAACGACCCCTTGTTTATTTTAAAGCGAAATTGCTGCCTAAATTTAGTCTGTGTTGGTTTTCAGATAACATTTTTTTTAAGAAAAGCATCAGCATATTTATTTGACAGCCTACGGCCTACACACGACGATATATATTTTTTTTCTTTTTTTTATGACAAATATCATAATAGCTAACAAATTTTCAAGGAATCTCGGCTTGTTGATCCAATTTTCTTTTTAATTTGTGCGATTTTTAATATATAGCATGTGCACATAATCGAAAATCGTTCCAAAAAAAAAACCCCACACTACTGGTATTTACATAAATAACCACTGGCATCGTGTTGCAAGAAATAAGTCGACAGACAAACCAAGATAATGTGTGAATTCAAACACTTCTCAAGCCGTTATCCCCACTTCATGTTTTAGTTGTTACATTATGTCTTGTTAGTGATTGTTACGTCCCTTGTAATGTGTATATCATGGTTGCGTCCCTTGAGTGTTCACTGTGTGTTCTGTTGTGTGTAGCTGATGTGTACATGTTAGGCAGTTAACGAAAGGTAGAATCAGAGACAGGACGTGTCGTCTGAGCTCTTGTATATAAGAATAAGAATAAAGAACTAAGTTAACTGTGTCTATTCAAGTAATGTAACATTAGTAACATGACATTAGTTTGTAAATTAAGGTTGTAGACTAGCGTTCAGCCCCATTTTTTCCCCGGAAATTGTGCTGTAGCAGCAATCCTAAACTTTGGTCGCTGTTATTTTAATTCATGACGTAACAGCACACATTGTGCTATTGATTATTACCTCTTTTGCTTTGTAATTGTGGCCAAGCTAATGTGTTCACGGCGTTGAAACTACACCACCCGCTAGAGAATAAGCGTTGTTTTGATTCTGAAACAAGCACAAACCATTTTAAAAGGAACAACATAAAATCAATTTCAGAGAATCAACTCCTTTATACAGGAGCCTGAAATAGTAATAAAACTGTTGGCATTAAATTATTTATAATTTAAATTAGTTCATTCACTTGAAAACAGAACTATCGGACAAATGCAATATTTCACTTTAGCTCTTATACATAAATAAAATCGGAACCCATACTCAAAGCTGGTCTCTTTTTAGGATTAAAAACATAAAATTGTAAAACAAAAAAAATGAATGTGATAGCCGTAGAAAATTTATTTATATTGTAAAAAAAAACTGGAGGGGTGGAAACGTGTGAAATATTTAAATTTTATTGTCAAGACTTAGCGCTAGCAGAAACTGAAGATTTCCCAGTGGAATGGACCAGAGACTTATATGAGGGGATTTAGTGGCGACTGGTTAGGGACGCCGGAAAATGCTGGAACAAATTTGAAACGGGACAGACCCGGTTAAAAAACGATTAATTTGACTTAACCGCTGGGAGAGGTAGGAACTATTTTAGGAGAAGTTAGCTGTCTGGCTCGTAAATTTGGAAGCCTGAGTCAGGAGATGAGAGAGTATAATATAAACTAAATTCATCGCCTCCCATAACCCATTCGCCGCTTCTATATCATTGTTTTAGGTCTGGGTATTAGATGGCTGAATATAGAGTGAACATCCATCTCCTGCAACAAGATACATGCTTCTGCAATAGCTATTTTTATAGGTCTGGATATAAGAAAGGTGAATACGAACTAAACTTCTCGCACATCCTTCTCCCTTCTCCCACAACCCATTTCCTCCCACAACCCACTCTTTTATCCTACATCCTCCTTTCCCCCCAACCACAACCCACTCCCCATCCCCCATCCCTCATCCCACAAAACACTCCCTCCTCCCACAACCCACTCTTTTATCCTACATCCTCCTTCCCCCCAACCACAACCCACTCCGCATCCCCCATCCCTCATCCCACAACCCACTCCCTCCTCCAACAACCCACTCCCTCCTCCCATAAACTACTCCCTCCTCCCACAACACACTCCCTCCTCCCACAACCCACTCCCTCCTCCAACAAACCACTCTCTCCTCCCACAACACACTCTCTCTTCCCACAACCCACTCTCTCCTCCAACAACCCACTCCCTCCTCCCATAAACTACTCCCTCCTCCCACAACCCACTCCCTCCTCCCACAACCCACTCCCTCCTCCCACAACCCACTCCCTCCTCCAACAACCCACTCCCTCCTCCCATAAACTCCTCCCTCCTTCCACAACCCACTCCCTCCTCCCACAACCCCATCCCTCATCCCATAACACACCCCTTCTCCCACAAACTACTCCCTCTACCCATCACACTACCCTCCCACTTAAAGACTGCCATAACAATCCACTTTTCCTGCGATGACCTTTAACCCCTTGCCTTAAAGCCGCTATTAACCAGTAATGAAGTCAGTACCTCGAATCACGCGTAATTTCAACTATTATTAGGAACTCTCTAAAGCCCACTAACTGCATTGCACTCTAGCTACTGACAAACTGTGTACGCTAACAACCTACCCAGGGGCTGGGGACCTTTTGACAGTGGGGGAGACATGGTATAATTTGATCTATCAAGACAATAGGAAGAGGGATGTAGGCAATAGGAAGGGGTATGTAGGCAATAGGAAGAGGGATGTAGGCAGAGCTCGAGGGAGTACAGACAGAGAATGTGACATTGAGGTTCGTGTTTGACTTCTAATGCCTGTTATTTCAATATATAGAAAGAGCAATGGGAAAATATGGAAATTACTAATAGATGAATAAAGTAACGCTAATAAATAATTTATTTAAAAAAAACAGAATATTAATGTTCAATATAAATGTCATGCAATTTCAGTGTTTAAATGTTATTTACGATGTATTTTTCAAATATTATTGATAAAAAGTAAATAAACCTGAGATTCAACAAGGTTACTTATTTTTATGCAAGTATAATTAACTTACAAATTACTATTTCTACTAATTCCATTTTTATGTGACCCACCATTTTGCAGATAAAATAAATACAGTTGACAGTGTTGTAGATTTAATAATATTGTATAATGATGTGAAAATAACAATATACTATAAGTGCTACTTTCAAATGATATTTTTATTTCGATACATTGTGGTCATATGTATACATCGATGAATACTTTACAAATGCTTTTCAGTAACACATGTATCAGATTTTTAAGTTGGATTGTTGAACTATGTACATACCACATATAGCAAGTTCGATTCAAACCAGTTTTAGAAAGATATAAAGACAGTGAAATGTTAGTGTTAAGAACAGTTCGGGTGTGATTTACTTACCGTAGCAACTCTTCCATTATACCACATGTATTGCTTTAATTAAAATAAACAACATGTTTCAAATAATGAACATTTCATTGCATATGATTGATGGCTTAGAGATAGTAATACAGTAATTCAAATTCAACAACGATCTAACTAATAAAAACAAACATCGTCATCAATACAATTTGTATTGAAAATAAGAAAATACTGACTCGACTAATAAACCAATTAATTCTTCAACTTTTTTTCTAAATTACATTTTAAACTAACCTCTCTTATAATCAGTGGCGGAACTAGAAAAAAATGGCCACCCCGCAAATTTTTTTTTAGGCCCCCCCTCCCATATATATATATATATATATATATATATATATATATATATATATATATATATATATATATATATATATATATATATATATATATATATATATATATATATATATAAAGCAATGTATGTGTGTTTGTCCTTTATGCATTACTACACCTCTCATCACATCGCCGTGAAACTTTGGGAAGTTGTTGAGAATATTCCTGGGGAGGTTTCTGCGAAAAAAAATATTTCAAATTCGCAGGGGTGGCGCCCCCACAGGGCGCGATTTGTTTTTTTCTATATACGGTATATAAAAATAAAAATCGATTTTGGTTTGGCATCGTTCATCCTATAGCCATGAGACTTTGGGGAGTTCATTATACCACTCTAGGGAAGGGTTCTGTAAAAAAATAATTTTTAATTTCGCAAGGGCGGCGCCACGGGAGGGTCCGATTTTTCTCTATATACGGTATATAAAAATAAAAGTCAATTTTGGTGTGACACCGTAATCCGATAGCCATGAGACTTTGGGGGAGTTGATTAGAATAATTCAGGGAAGGGTTCTGTAAAAAAAAATCCTTTTTAAATTTCGCAAGGGCGGCGCCACGGGAGGGTCCGATTTTTCTCTATATACGGTATATAAAAATAATAAAAGTGAATCGCTGTGACACCATTCATCCGATAGGCATGAAACTTTGGGGAGTTCATTATAAAACTCTAGGAAAGGGTTCTGTAAAAAATCATTTATAATTTCGCAAGGGCGGCGCCACGGGAGGCTGCGATTTTTCTCTCTATTTACGGTTTATAAAATTAAAGTCTATTTCGGTTTCACACCGTTCAACCATGTACCATGAAACTTAGGGGGAGATGATTAGATCACTCAATGGTAGGGTTCTGCAAAAAAATATTGTTTAATATTGCAAGGGCGGCGCCCTCCGGGGGGAGGGCGATTTTTTTTCTCTATACACGGTATATAAAAAATAAAACTCGGATGCGGTTCATCCGAGTGCCATGAAACTTTAGGGAGTAGATGAGAATACTCCCGAGAATATTTCTGCGAAAAAGAAAACTAAAGTTTCTTATGGGTACATATAAGGTACAACTTTCGTCAATACACGGTTTGGCGCCCAGATTTTAGAGCGACTATGTTGGCACTTAGCATCCGTTAATCGAGTGTCCTGCATAGCGAGAAAGGGGTACTACTATATTCAGCGGTAAAACTAAAACAAGCTTCTAAAAATAACTTTGTAACGTGAGGAAATCCTTCTGTACAGTTTCGTCACCTTTGCGAAAGATAAAAAAAATAACTTTTTGAATATGAGGAGCCTACGCTACTGTAGATTTTCATCACTTTGCGAATGATGCAATAAGCATCTATTATTGGACAGTCCAGTCAGAAATTGAGATTGAGCATCTAATAATAGACCATTAGTAACGCAAGCATATTGCATCAGTCACACTGATATTTAAAACACGTCAACTATTTTTTTTACGTGTTAAAGAAAAAAATCCTGTTCATTTGTGTCACTTTAGCGAATGGCGAAATCTGCATCATTATTAACAGGATGCTATTTGGCCGATGGCGCCTTTTAGTTTTAAGGAGCCAGGGGTCGTACGCCGCGCCTATGCGGTAGTGTAATCGGGGGTGGGGGCCCTGAGAGCGCCCCTCTACGTCTCTGAAACAGGGGCGGTCACCGAAGTGTGTTCTACCATATTATTTCGGTGAGTGATTAATGTACACTCAAGGTTTTCATGCGGTAGTGTAGGTAAACCCGTGTCCTGATATTTAAGATCCAAGCGCAGGCATTGTTTACATTTAAATAACTCATTTTTAGAAAAGAAGGTCACGCGTCTAAGAACATATAATTGATAACGCGTTGGTGAAATCCTTCTAATATATTTCGTCAAACTTTCTTCTATCCCCGCGGCAACGCGCGGGGGGCGGGTACGCTAGTATATATATATATATATATATATATATATATATATATATATATATATATATATATATACACACACACAAACAGAAAATACGAACAGAGCATAGGATACTCATTGCTGGCCTGTTCGAATTTTGAAAAAAAAGTTATTTTTTCAATTAAAACAAATTACTACAAAACGTCATGTGTGTAAGTGCATTAGTGTGTTTTGAGAAAATCAGTTTCATTTTATCTGCTATGGGTTCTCTTAACATCTATCTGGCCAAAAGAATATAAAATATGAAATCTTTGTAGAAGTAATGGTGTCTCGTGTTATGATTATTTTTATGGGTTTTTTTGTATTTATATTATTAATTTTAAATGCATTTCCTTTTTATACAAGGTCATTCTTTAGTAAGTACTTTATGAAAAAATATTTAGTAAGAGAAGTAATTGCTTTTTAATTTGTTTAGTACACATCTATTAAAAGGAGCTTATGACTATTTAAAAAAGGGAAATAAGTTATGGAAATGGTTTGAACGTTAGCTTATCTTTGTTAAGTTTAATTGTAGAAGAGAGAGGACTTGGCTTTCACAGTGGTTTAAAAAGAAAGGGAAAAAGAATATACAAGAGCGTGGAGATGGCGTCTATAGAATAAAGATAATCAAACCGCAGCTATGGTAATCGTTTTACAGAACAAACATCAAGTCAAAAATTGCAAGAAAATTAGATTTTTTTTTAACTATAATAAATACTATTAGGGTCGGCCGTGGGCCCCTAAATGGCGTGGGCCCCCCCGCATTGCGGGGTCTGGCGGCACTGTAGTTCCGCCCCTGCTTATAATCCTAATCAGTTTATTAAAATTAACGATTCATTTTTATATTGTTAATTTACACCATGACTTAAACCCATGTAATACAGATTTAAATTTTAAAAATTCCTTATGTGCTACCTACCAGTGGCGTAGCCAGGATCGTCTCAAGGGGGGGGGGGGTTTCCAATTTTTTCCCGGGGACAAACTTTCGATTTGCACCCCCCCCCCCCTCAAATTTTCGATTTGCACCCCCCCTCATACTTTTTCTATATACCGAGGGGTCTATGGGGGGGTTATGACCCCCCTAACCCCCCCCCCCCCCCTGCCTACGCCACTGCTACCTACAGAACACATTTTTCGGAAAGCGTGAATAAAATTACAATTTTAGCTTGAAGACACGATGTCCCATGGTCAGTTTATACCTGAAGGTGATATACACCTGGGGAAAGATGGCGAATGTGGCGGGCTGAATCGTGTAATACAAGCAGCTTTACTGTTAAATATGAGTTCCCTCCTGTTTAGATAAACTACTTGCAAAATGAATGAGTTGGATCATTTGATGCACAGAGCTTCAGTTTTAAATATAAACTCTATTATATTAGATACACCACTTACAAAATTAACGAGTAGATCATTTAATACATGCAGCTTTATTCTTTTATACATGTTTTTTGTCTAGGTCAGAATACTACTAGACATAAAGCAGGCATCAGTTTATGTTTCAAATATCATCATATATATGTAAATGATATTAATAGAATCTAGATATAAATAAATGCTTTTAAGATTTACGAAATGTGATGTCTGAAAATCTATTCACGACAATCGCATTATGGAAGCATTAAAAATTCATGAAAAATTTCAAACTTTTCACCTCAGCATTTTTAAAATATGTGGGATGAGTAACAATACACAAGCCGTAGTGTACGTCACGTGACTGATGTTTTGAGCTCAGTGTTTCTTCCAGACTTTTTTCTCCGGGGGGGGGGGGCACTTGAAACTTTCGGGGGGGGGGGGGGCGGTAGACTTTCTTTGGGGGGGGGCGGCCACTGTTAAAAGTATATATTTTCTATAAAAATTATATAAATTTCATTTCGTTCGGGGGGGGGGGCGGTAAAAAATTTCAAGGGGGGGGGGGGGGCAAAGCCCCCCCCCCCCCCCCCCCCCCCCGAAGAGATGCCTGGAAGAAACTCTGTTTGAGCTAGATAAAATATTGGTAGAAACGTGCCGGATAGGTGTCCTCGATTGTTGTCTCATGTTGTTGTTGTTTGTGTTGATTATTCTGCTGTTGTCTGCTGTTGGTGTACAAATAGTTTATAGTGCTGTTGTCTCCCGGTGGGATGTTTACTGTACTATTGTGTCCTGTTGTGTGTGTGTGCTATGTATTGTGTCCTATTGTTGAATGTGTGTTGTGTATTGTGTCCTATTGTTGAATGTGTGTTGTGTATTGTGTCCTATTGTTGAATGTGTGTTGTGTATTGTGTCCTATTGTTGAATGTGTGTTGTGTATTGTGTCCTATTGTTGAATGTGTGTTGTGTATTGTGTCCTATTGTTGAATGTATGTTGTGTATTGTGTCCTATTGTTGTATGTGTGTTGTTATGTTGTTGACGCTAGATAATGTCTTTGTTATGAACTGTTTGGTGTTGTGGGTTTTCATCCGTTCAATTGTTTTTTGTTTTATTTTTATAAAATATCAAGTATTTGCAACTAAGATATCAAATTTAGAGGATCCCGAACATTGTTACACTTTTTTTTACTGTTATCAGATTACAAAACTTTTAAAGGAAAAATGACTAAAAGAAATTTTTAGAATTATAGATTTTTCAAACTTTTTCAAAATTATGTTATTTAAACAAATTTTCTTTTCCAAATTAATTATAATTAATATCTTAAATAGCTCAGTATAACGTTACAGAAACATGTATTTGAAGATCTATATTAACATGATTGTCTTGGATAGACCACTGGATCGGGGCATATGTCCATACCATCTGAGCCTTTGTGTCTTTGCTTACTCAGCAAGTTCTCGACAGGACCAATTACTTTGGTGATTCTTTCGCAGACCACTTCATTTGATACACGATCGAGCATCAAATCCCTAGAAGTCTGAGCAAACATCTCATTTCTGGGGCTTGGATCCATCTTTTGAGAGCTGAGTTGATTGTCCATGCCTCACATCCGTATAGAAGACGGACATGACTAGCGACAGCACACGTTTAGATTGGTCTGAGTTGGGATGTTAAGGTCCGTCACAATTATCTGAATCATGTCGGCAATGTATTTTATCACATAGGAGGTGGCTTGTATGAGGGAGTGGAACTAGAATATAACCCCAACCTTAAACAAGCTTTGGAAACATATAAAGTAGTTCCTGCCAAATGTAATCAAAACCTGCTTTATTTGCAATACTAAAAACATATTTCAATATATTAACTATAAGTTGTTGTGGTCATAATAGTTCTCAATATATATATATATATATATATATATATATATATATATATATATATATAACAAGTCCCTCTCTATCCCTCTTGATGTCAGAGGTGTGATACGCCTATGCTGTCAGGTATCAGAATAGTATTGTGTTGGTGCATATCCAGACGAGAGAGTTTATCAAGCAAACTTTAATACAATATACGGTACTTCATAAACAAACACACCAGGCCGTGCTGAAGTTTATTTTTTCTAAAATCTGTACTCTTTCATAACTTCTTTCCTATCCAACTATATCTTTAAACCTATTCTTAGGCTCCCATCCCACCATGTCCCTAAACCTAGTTTTAGACCAGAATTTTCCGTGTCATGTAATATCCCTGTGATAACGTCAAAACATACACAGAAAAACGACTGCCTAACCCTAGTTTGTGATCACTACCGACAGAAAAAACAGATGTGTATGTGTGGTGTGTACATCACGTGTCCTGTGTAGTGTGTACATCACGTGTCCTGTGTAGTGTGGATCACGTGTCCTGTATGCTGTGTACATCACGTGTCCTGTGTAGTGTGGATCACGTGTCCTGTGTAGTGTGTACATCACGTGTCCTGTGTAGCGGGGATCACGTGTCCTGAATGCTGTGTACATCACGTGTCCTGTGTAGTGTGGATCACGTGTCCTGTGTGGTGTGTACATCACGTGTCCTGTGTAGCGGGGATCACGTGTCCTGTGTAGTGTGTACATCACGTGTCCTGTGTGGTGTGTACATCACGTGTCCTGTGTAGCGGGGATCACGTGTCCTGTGTAGCGGGGATCACGTGTCCTGCGTGGTGTGTACATAACGTGTTCTGTGTAGCGGGGATCACGTGTCCTGTGTAGCGGGGATCACGTGTCCTGTGTGGTGTGTACATCACGTGTCCTGTGTAGCGGGGATCACGTGTCCTGTGTAGCGGGGATTACGTGTCCTGTGTGGTGTGTACATCACGTGTCCTGTGTGGTGTACAGCACGTGTCCTGTGTAGCGGGGATCACGTGTCCTGTGTAGCGGGGATCACGTGTCCTGTGTGGTGTGTACATCACGTGTGCTGTGTGGTGTACATCACGTGACCTGTGTAGCGGGGATCACGTGTCCTGTGTGGTGTGTACATCACGTGTCCTGTGTGGTGTACATCACGTGACCTGTGTAGCGGGGATCACGTGTCCTGTGTGGTGTGTACATCACGTGTCCTGTGTGGTGTACAGCACGTGTCCTGTGTAGCGGGGATCACGTGTCCTGTGTAGCGGGGATCACGTGTCCTGTGTGGTGTGGATCACGTGACCTGTGTAGCGGGGATCACGTGTCCTGTGTAGCGGGGATCACGTGTCCTGTGTAGCGGGGACGATGACCAGCACTGCCAGGGTGGAGGACACGGTGGCCACGAGAAAGAACACAAAGAGGATGCGGTCCACGCTCTGGGCCAGCCGCCTCCAGTCCTGAATGTCTTCGTACTCCCTCTCCTCCACCTCGTGCCGCTCTAGAAGTTTCGTCAACGACAGCAACGCTTCCTCGTACGTCGCCCGTGGCTTTTGCCTCGGCCGCCGGTGGGGGTGCAGCTCCGGTTTGGGGAGCTCGGCGCCCGGGGTGTGTGTTTGCGGTTTCCTCGGACTGTTTGTGCACTGTGACGTAGTGTTAGCACCGACCCCTAGCGTATCGTTTGTTTTAGGTTTCTGATTGGATGCTGTTGTGTTGCGATCCTGATTGGCTGTTGAATTATGACGATCCTGACTGGCTGTTGAAGTATGACGATTCTGATTAGCTGTTGAATTATGACGATTCTGATTGGCTGTCGCGGATGAAAAGTTACTTTGAATTTCAGACTCCTGATCAGCTAGAGTACTCGGCGGGTTGTCATTAGCATTGGTTGCCTGATGGTACTCCGGGTAATCCAGCAACCCGTTCTCAAGCTGGAGCTCGTCTCTAAGCTCCTGAGCTAAATTATCCAGCGTCAGCTTCAGGGACATGTTTTTCACCATGCAGTGCGTGTCCATCCCGCCGATGCCCGAATAATGCAGATGTCCGTGCCGGTCGTTAGGGCGACGGAATGACCGGCGCTTGACCTCGGAGGAGCCCAGGAAGAATTTCTTGAGCCAGGTCGGCACCGAGTGCTTGTGGGGTCCCCTGTGGTGAAGGTTGAGGACAAACACCGTCATGATGACCGAGACTGAGGTCAAGGCCATCACAATCGTCAGGTAAATGCCTGAGGAAAGATTTAAAAAAGTTATGTTTACCGTATATAAAGAATCAACTATATATATATATATATATATATATATATATATATATATATATATATATATATATACACATATAGGCCATATATATATACATATATATATATACATATACATATATATACATATATATACATATATATAAATATATATATATATATATATATATATATATATATATATATATATATATATATATATATATATATATATATATATATATATATATAATAAGCATTCAAGTCAGCATAAAATAGATGTGGAACGTCCTGTATCTTGGTGTCCCAATTCCTTGAACAATTCCAATGTCGTGACCACAGGATAAAGTACCCGCCCCAGATGGTCAGCATAATTAGATAAATCACACTCTCGTGGACATCCGGGTACTTCACGTTATGTCCAGACGGTGGTGACCACTTGCGTCCAATTCAATAGATAAAAGTGTAGAGGACGTGGGCAATGAGTCCTCACTTGACCCTAATTGCTGGCTGCCAGTGTAGTTTGGTGAGAAAGTATACAGTAAGGTAATGTAGAGAGGACTGCGTTAGTGTCGTTTACAAGATGTTGATACAAGTTGATAGATATTTATCTTTTAAAGATGAGGGTTATAGCTTTCATACGATAAAGATTTGTCGTGTTTTTTTTTTTTGAGATAGTAAAGTGTAACACAATTGACTATCATTGCTAACGATCAGTGAGAGTTTATGAAGGAAAAAAAACACAATTCACATTGTATCGTATAGCCTGTTCTTGGTTAAGGGGTGGGGGGGGGGGGGGCTGAGTTCTTCTCCCATTTCCCCTCTCCCCTTCTCATCACCTCCTCCTCATCACCCCCCCCCCCCCCCCCCGGAAAAAATACCTGAAAGAAACTGCAAACTTTGCGCTAATCTATGAACAAAAAATTTAAAATAAATAAACTAACATACTCATTTTTTTAACATGGATTCCACCGGCGCCAATGTTCACAAATATAGGGGTATTATGTTGAGCCGTCACCAGACAGACACACAAACAAACAAACAAACAATAAAAAAGGCCAGAATACATTACGCTCCATGAAAACGTGAGCTGACTTGATATCGTTCAATAGCTCGTTAGTGCTGGGGGGGGGGGGGGGGGGTTGAGAGCACACACAAAATGGCCAGTCTCTATAGTTTCAGAAGGGTTTGGTTTATGTTTATAAACAATAGTCTAGGTATGTGCTCTGTGAGACAGGAATAAACATGTGATTTGTTATTCAGGAGTCAGTATGTGATCTGTCATTCAGGAGTCATTATGTGATCTGTCATGCAGGAGTCATTATGTGATCTGTCATGCAGGAGTCAGTATGTGATCTGTCATGCAGGAGTCAGTATGAGACCTGTCATGCAGGAGTCAGTATGTGATTTCTGATACAAATTTCTCTTATTGTGGGCTCCTATTGTGGGCTCCTATAGATTAGTCAGTGGTCAAAAGGTTTGACACACAAACACATTTATTTGATTTACGAATTTATGTATGTCCGTGTATCCGTGTATCTGTGTTTGTGTGTGTGTATCTCGGTGTTTATATTTCTATATGTGTCTGTGTATAGATATCTGTGTATGTATGTCGTTGTATATATTTCTCTATATGTGTCTGTGTATAGATATATGTGTATGTAAGTATGTCGGTGTATATATTTCGTTGTTAGTGTCTGTGTATAGATATATGTGTATGTATGTCAGTGTATATATTTCTCTATATGTGTCTGTGTATAGATATATGTGCATGTATGTATGTCGGTGTATATATTTCTCTATATGTGTCTGTGTATAGATATATGTGCATGTATGTATGTCGGTGTATATATTTCTCTATATGTGTCTGTATATGGATATCTGTGTATGTGTCTATATTTCTGTGTATAGATATATGTGTATGTAAGTATGTCGGTGTATATATTTCTTTGTTAGTGTCTGTGTATAGATATATGTGTATGTATGTCAGTGTATATATTTCTCTATGTGTCTGTGTATAGATATATGTGCATGCATCTATGTCGGTGTATATATTTCTCTATATGTGTCTGTATATGGATATCTGTGCATGTGTCTTTGTTTGTTTGTGTGAGTTTGTGCTTGAATGAAACGGGAAGAGAAAACACACATTTTAAAGTGCATTTTAAAAAAAAACCGAACACGATAAAAAATAATATATAACGTGAACTAGAACTAAAAATGCAGCCAGGGTATTTGCAACGCTACATCAACGTATTTGACAGCCAATATCTTGTCATAACGAAGGGAGGTAACTGCCCAACACGTAAAAAACAGATCCATTCTTCTCTGTTTCTACATCATGTATATTTCCGTCCTTTCTCGAAATATTTCCATACTGGAATTGGTTTCAGTTTAGCAAATAACTCTTCAATAGTTTCAATTTGTCTTCCGTTGCTTCAGGGGATCCCAAATAAAAAACACCAGCATCATATTGTTTTCACGCTACAAACCTGAGCAACAAGTTAATTGAGTCAGAACTAAAAGAAAATCCTGAATTTGTTTCTATAAATAGACGGCGTGAAAACAAATGAGCACTCTTTGATGATGTGACATTTGTAGCAATATGAAGAGACCAGCCGACAGTCACTATGTAAAAAAAAGGGTGTCACTTTTAGAAATGTTGAACCCTTAAACAAAACTTTTTTAATGTACTCATAGTTCAGTTTTGAGGTTTTGGTTTCTATTTTGTTTCATCATTAACAACTCACCCCAAGCAGTGTTTCTTCCAGACTTTTGTCTCCGGGGGGGGGGGGGGGGGCACTTGAAATTTTCGGGGGGGGGGCGGTAAACTTTCTTCAAGGGGGGGGGGGCGGACACTGTTAAAAGTATATATTTTCTATATAAATTATATGAATTTCGTTTCGTTCGGGGGGGGGGGGGCGGTAAAAAAATTTCGGGGGGGGGGGGGGGGGGGGGCTTATGCCTGGAAGAAACCCTGACCCCAAGCAGTTTAAAAATAGTTTTGGAGTTTTCTTTTCTTATATTCAAATATCAGCATTTTTAAACTGGACACTTTTGTATACTAAATAAAAAAATCTATTTTCACACGTCGCCAAATATTTGTTTTCTTTTCGACCTGTCAGTGGGTATGTTGAGTAAAGTTCTTCTGATCCTCGAGAGCTGTCTCTAAGTGTCTATAAGGGCTGTGTGGTTAACACTATAACCATCTGTCTGAGACTGTCAAATACAAGTTTCCAGTTAAAGACTCCAATCATTCGTATAGTGAGGGAGGTGGGGGGGGGGGGTCGATCTGACACGGCTGAAGGTGTCTCTCCCGTGTACGGAAATCTTCAACTAGACAACACCACTCCAAGCACAAGCCTCTAAGTGAGATGCTACACTACATACTTTTTAATTCTAGGATAGCGTGGCTCGATGTATTCGATTAATTTGATAATTTTCTTACCAAGATTTATGGATGCTTCAGGCTCTTTGAACTATTAAGTCATTCAAATTCTTAAAATCAGAATGGAGGTACTTTCCTAGCGTTAGTTTACATTTAGTATTGTTTCTAGCCAATGGTAGTGATTCTTACATCGTAAGTTTACATTTTGTATTGTTTCTAGCCAATGGTAGTGATTCTTATTTAAGTTTTCGAGAGCAGAGACAGATAACACTATTCTTTTCCCCGAAACAGTAAGCTAATCAACAAATTGGCGGCCAACATAAATCAGTCATTCTGACGTACCTGCAGTTATTATATATATATATATATATATATATATATATATATATATATATATATATATATATATATATATATATATATATATATATATATATATATATATATAATCATTATATTGCGATGTTAAAGAAGTTTTTTTTTTACATTAAAAGTTTCTGCGGAAGTTACTTCCCATTCTTCTAATTAAATATAGTCAGGAACATTAACTTCTAACAACATTTAAAAATTTTAAATACAGAATAATTGAATACGAACTTAAGTAAAATGGAATTTGTAATTCAAATTATATAAAGTATAATTATGAAAAATAATTACTCTTACAATGGCTACAAATTAAACTATGTTTAATTAGTACCTTGTTATAGTTTGAATACGAAAACTTACAGCAAAATTAATAATACATTTGTATATAAATGAATGCCTTTTTCAAAAGTTACTGATGTGGCCTTTTTTAAATTGTATGTAGTT
Organism: Physella acuta; assembly: GCF_028476545.2. Classification (NCBI taxonomy): domain Eukaryota; kingdom Metazoa; phylum Mollusca; class Gastropoda; family Physidae; genus Physella; species Physella acuta. The sequence goes on from NW_026732403.1 coordinate 44,308, forward strand.
TTTTTTTTAAATCGATTTAATAGAAATATATCACGGAAATCTTTCATCAACAAACACCGACAGTGTAGCTCAAAGCATGACTACATATTGTTTAAAAAGAACAATTTTAGAATCTTTATCTGGCAACTCAGCTGTTGGAAAAATGGTATACTCAGCGGATTGTGTGTGTATGAACCTGATAATTGTCGCATGAAATAAGATTAAAATATTCGCGCCTGTAAGAAGTATACTAATGATGACAAATAATTTTGGTGTGTTTTTTAATGAATATAACTGTTTCATTTTGTTAAGTAATAAAAGTTATATTAATAAGATTATAATAATAAAACTAATTTTAAATAAACCGGGAGTGATCTCCCCTAAACTTTCTCAAATAGTCATAACGAGCCTATCCGCGGCGTATCATACGCCGCTATTTAGTTGTTTTATCTTCTTTTTTTTTCAGAAATTCATAATTTGTGAATTCGACAGTACCAATGCTGCCACTGAAAATATTTGCTTTAAAACACTAAAACCCTCCTTTCCCCCAACACCTACACTACCCAACCCCACACCACCACCACCACCCACACCCCTACCCCCCACCCCACCTCACCCCCGTGAAAGCAGCCCCCTCTTAGTTACCTCCCTTAAGTTTAAAATCGTTTCAAACGAAATTATCTGCCCCTAATAGCCGTCACTAAACCCGGCTCTACGATTGTAAACATTGAGCGTGAACCACAGCTCACCAGACCATGTGGGGGTGGGGATGGTAGAGAGGAAGAGCGGGGGCTGCTAGGCGCGCTTACAGCTTGGTGTTTTCTATGGTCTCCAAGAAGAGAATTATATATATATATATATATATATATATATATATATATATATATATATATATATATATATATATATATATATATAAAGATAATATATAACACTACGGGGAATGGCAACTAGGGATGTATACATAATTTTTAATCCATTTTTAACTACTTTGACTTTCTAAAATAGAATAGAATCGCGTAGAAAATAGAATAGCGCACTAAGTGAACGCCAAACAAAATGTGAATAATAGTGCTGAGTATTATTAGTACTTTATAAATTCACTTGCGTTTTTTGAGAAATTGAAAATATTTCCAGTCAACGGAAATTACTCAAAATTTGACAGAAGGCAGATAATTTGATCTTTTACTTAAATATAAAATTTCATTTCAGAATCTGAAACAGTACTCAAGTTATAGGCTTTTGAAAAGTTTAAAGTAGAAAAAGTCCACTTCCGGTTATTGGAAATCGCTCAAAAGTTGATACGGATCTACGAATTTGATATAATACTTATGTATGATATTTCATCAACTTAGCTGTAACTGTACTCAAGTTATCGTGTTTACAGACACACACAGACACACACACACACAGACATACGAACAAGATTGCGAAGTTTTTCCGACTCAGGGAGATGTAAAACGTCGAGATTTGCAAAAATCTCGATTTCTTTTTTCACGATTACAAGACTTTCTCTATACTTCGAGTATACGAGAAAGTAATAAGAGCGTTTGCTTAATTACTATTATACTACTAGTAATAATTTCTTTGGTTATTTCTAGCTTTAATGAAACCGGAAGTAATTTTGTATTTATTAAACTAATGTTTTAAATTATTCAAATTTAGTTGAAAAATATGCTTTCTGGCAACAAAAATTTGGAACCATTAGGAACCAGCTTTTCGTGCCTATTGATTTTCTTAGAAAACTTTTTTTTCCATTTCTTAATGATTAAAAATTTTAAGTTTAAAAGTTTAAAATTGCGCGTACCTCCAAGAAGACACGAAAGTGATTTTTTAAAAAAAAGTAGGCTAGTTTATACTTGATATATTTTCATATAAAATATACCAAGTATAAACTAGCCTACTGAGTGGTCTACACGATTTTTTCTTGTTATAAAATTCAGTGTGGTCTACACGATTTTTACTTCTTATGTTTTGCCTTACTAGGCTTGTTTGATTGTGAACTGTTCACAGGTCGGGTTGACCTTGCCGAGAAAAAACGTCACGCTTATACAAGATAGGCCTCAGGTAGAGGTTCGTACAAACTAGCAATGTCTAGTATGAATTGTACGGATAAGCCACACGTTAAATTAAGAAGCTGAAGAGAAAACCATCGACGACGGTGAACTGTCACATCAGCTGTTTATAAGAACGTCATGTTTACTATAAATGCGCTGACCGCAAAGGAGACGTTGTAATCTCAATTTTGAATAACTATTGCTATATTGCTTATTTTTTTCAAATTCAAATCAATATTATGCATAATAATAACAACATAAGCACGCAAACCTATACTTTGATTACTAATTGTTTTATTATAACACTTAATTATTTGTTTGTTTTTACTTTATTAAAATATTTTTAATGAGTATAAGGAAATCGACTAACAAAAAAATTAAGTCATAAATTAATATTTTATTATTAATATAGAGTAACTTTTTATGATAGATTTTGCAAATCAGGTAGGCCTATTTTGTGTAGCATGCTAAAACATGTTAAATAAACCGGGAGTGATCTCCCCTAAACTTTCTCGAATATTCTTATATAAAACAACAGGGGATGGGAACTCGGGATATAGTTATGATTTTTAATCCATTTTAAATACTTAAACTTTTTAAAATAAAATAGAATCTCATAGAAAAAAGTATTGCACACCAAGCGAACGCCGAATAAAGATGTTCATAATGGTGCGCAATATTATTAGTACTTTATAAATTTAGATGCGATTTTGAGAAATCGGAAATAGCGTAAATTAGTACTTCCCGTCAACAGAAATTACTCAAAATTTGACAGAACGAGGAGAATTAGATTTTTTACTTACTTGTGAAATTTCATTTATCTATCTGAAATAGTACTCAAGTTATAGGCTTTTGAAAAATTCAAAGTAGAAAAAATACCACTTCCGGTTATCGGAAATCGCTCAAAAGTTGATACGGATCTACGATTTTGATAAAATACTTATATATGAAATTTCATCAACCTAGCTGTAACGGTACTCAAGTTATCGTGTTTACACACACACAGACACACAGACACACACAGACATACGGACAAGATTGCTAAATTATGTTTTTCCGTATCAGTGAGATGTAAAACGTCGAGATTTGTAAAAATCTCGATTTTTTTTGTTTTGCACGATTACAATACTTTCTCTATAATACGTATATACGAGAAAGTAAAAAGATAAAAGAAATCTCAACTAATTTTATGAAGGCTGTATTAATAAACAAATTAATACTAATAGTTTCGCTGTCTGTCTATCTATGTATCTATCTGACAAGAACGCTCTAGAGAAAACACAAGCAAAATAAAAACATGCACAGTAATTCGAAAAACGAAGTATGACGCGGTCACATTTAGCATAGAGTAGAAAATAATCTCAAGCCGGAGAGTGCACACAGTAATATGACGTCATTGATTCTCGAGTAAACAATGAATAAAAAGGCAATTTTGTCTAATCTAAATTGTTTGCGTGAAGAGTTTCTTGCATACAGTTCTTCGGGTAGGGGCGAAGCCCCACCCCCCGCGTAAGAACGTCTGAGCCCCCCCCCCCCCCCCCCCCCCACCCTCCCCTCCCCAACTCAAAAGAAATTTCTTCATCGATACTCTATAATAAAATTACCGCCTAATTAATGTGTCTAATCTAAAAAGTGGTTTTCTTGCAATTTCTTTAATGCAATTCTTCGGGTAGTGGCTAAGCGCGACACCAGTGTTTCTTTCAGACTTTTTCCTCCCCGGAGAGGGGTGGGGGTACTTGAAATTTTCGGGGGCGGGGGTAGAATTTTCGGGGAGGGGGCGGACACTGGAAAAAGTATATAATTATATTTCGTTGAATGGGACGGAAGACATGTTTTTTTGGGGGGTGGGGGGGGGGGTGTTGGGGGGGGGGGTGTTGGGGGGGGGTGGTTTGGTTTTAGTTTAGAGAAAAGAGACAGCACTATCAACCTAGCGCCCGGTGTATCCTTCCTCAACGGGCCATTTTTCTCGTTACAAAAATAATAACAAAAAAGAAAGCTATCATAATTTTATAATGTAAAAAACTGTTTCATTTTGTTAAGTAATCAAAGTTATATTAAAAAGAAAAAATAATAACAATAATAATAACAAAAAAGAGTTATCATCCTAACATTCTACCTACTTGGGGGTGGGGGGGACTGGCGGGCTAATGAAAGCCAGCATAATAATGCGCATCACCAGATGTCAACTTTCGGTCACTTAAAAATATTTTTTTTTAACGCGGTATGATAGATCAGTATTTCATATTGTCGTTTTTATTTCTGGCCATGGGTTACCACAATGTCAACTTTTGAGCAGAGTTTCTTCTGGGCATCTCTAGAGGCCCCCCCCCCCCCCCCCCCGAAGAAGGTCTACCACCCCCCCCCCCCCATGTATATATCAAAAAATATATAATTTTACCAGTGTCCGCCCCCCCCCCCCCCCCACCCGGAAAAAAAGTTTTCGCCCCCCCCCCTCTCCTCCGAAAATATCAAGTGCACCTGCATCCCCTACTTATCGATTTCGTCTTGTTTTATGCCATCTATCTATCTATATACTACTAAAAGTCAAGTTCGTTTACATGTTTAAATATTTATTTTTTTGTTTTTTTGTTTGTCCGATCGAGTATTGTGATATGTTCTACTCTATCTGGAGAGCTGTAAAATAGTATGTAGGTAGAGAATAATTTTTTAATGCAGACAGACTGTTAATCACAAATTTATTTAAAGACGTTAATTAATTTATTGATTTATTCATAGGTAGATTAACCCATTTTTTTTTTAAATGTTAAAACATTGACTAAACTTTGTGGGAATAGTGACGTCCCTTGATGTGTTTACTTTTTGGTACAATAAAAATGGCGGACTCCATCATAGACTTTGTGGCCCATTCAAAAGTTTAACGCGTTACAAAGCTAATTTTCTGCCGGCTATAACTTAAACAATACGTCCGTTTGCTGTATTTATTACGTTCCAACACTTATATCAATTTTAAACTGTCTTTTTTCATTTAGTTTTACAATAAATTTCTCTAGATCTAAAGATCAGCTGTCGAAGGAAAGTTATGAATCTAGAATCTAGCCTAGGGCCTAGAGATTCTAGATCTAGATTCTAGATCTAGGTCACTAGACTCAATGTAAATTCTAGATCTAGACTTAATGTAAATTCTACATCTAGAATCTATTTCGGGCCTTAATTATTTTATATAAATCTTTGTTTAGATTCAATGATCATCTAATTCGAGAATACATGGGATTTTTTTTGTTATCTAGGTTCTATATCTAGATATAGTAGGATTACTCACTAACTTGGGGGCGTGGTCGGCTGCTAACAACAATATGGCGTACGGACCGGACGCATGACTTCCGACCATTTTTAGGCCATGTTTACCACGAGCAAAATGGCGGGTGTTCACATTATTTAAACATGGTATAGGTGGCCAGGGCTAGATATGCCAGAAAAGCATTTTAAAATTTGCTTTGGAGAATGAAGGCTAAATTTTAAAGTCAGTGTCATAAACATTAATAGAACTTTTTTTTTTTTTTTTACGTTTTCAATTATTTTTTCTTAAGCCCTATATGTGAATGATAAGGTTGACTATCAGGACCTCGCGGGGCACAGGACAGGTGAAGTAGGGCTCATCTGTTTCTTTGTCCTAAGCAAATGAAGGGATAGTGTGGTCAGAGACATGCTCGGCTGGAATCGTTTTTGTTGTCTGAGACTTGGCGGGACACTGGGCAGGTGAAGTAGAGTTGAGTTGGTCACCTGTGACGTCAGTATATGAAGGGATAGTCCGAAATCGTTGTTTTCGGTGTTTTTAAAAGATAAAAAAACATATTTTTGAATGTGGGGGTCTGTTTTTTGTGACGATAAGTGACACTGCAGTAGCGTAGCGAGGAGGGGGGGGCGGGAGGAGAGGGGAGGCGGGGGGGGGGAAGGGGAGGCGGGGGGAGGGGGAAGGGGGGGACATATGTTGGGGCGCCAAAATGGTTTGGAAAAATAAATTGAAAGGTTGAGGGGGGGTTCAAATGGAAAGTTTGAGTGGGGGGGGGGGTGCACATCAAAAGTTTGAGGGGGGGGGGGGGTTGTTGAAAATCGAAATCTTGGGGGGGGGGGGGTTTCAAATCGAAAAGTTTGTCCCCGGGCGCCGGGAAGGGTCGCTATGCCTCTGAGTGACAGACGTGATGTTTTTTGATGGATGACCCCCGAAACCCACAGTTATCCAACGGATGACGGGTATTCTAGTATTATTTATTATCCCACGCGAGAAACAAATATTGATGTCGTTTACCCACTTATATTTGTAACATCAAATACCGAAACCTAATATCCAATTGAATTATCGATTTAAAAATACTTCCGAACAAAATTACTTTTCGCTGGACAAAATCGTATGAAGACAAAATACATCTACACAAAATACCTCTTCAAAAATTCCAGAAAACAAATAAAAAACCCATCTAAATTGTAACAACAAAGGCATGCTCAGTTATAGCAAGGATTATATAAGGAACCAATACCGTAATCTCTTTATGGATAAAACATATTTAGAATACCACTCCAATAATATTTATAGAACATCTCTATCTTGAATATTGTATTGAACATTTGTGATGAAATAAATCGTGACATTATCCCTGCTAATTCTTCTAATTAGGAGCGTGCATTTTTTTCTGTAATTACAACATCAAGGATAGCCAGATAACAATCTTGTAACGGACTAGACAAGTTGACGCAGAAGATAGGACGCCCTTTTATCCACAGAACAACAACGGTGAAGATCACATTCCAGAAAAAAATTGAAACCGAATTAATGGGGAGAAGAAGACGCGCTTAGTAAAAACATGAAATTTGGCTATAATGTCTTTTTTCTAGCGAAACTAATTGCCGAGGTTAGGATCTTGTTAGTGAAATTAAGGGAGTTTATTAAAAACTTTGACAGTGAAACGAAACATTTTTTTCTGTAAACAGCTAGATCTCGATGCTGTTCATTAAATGTTTTATATTCAGTTTTTAAAAAGCAGTGTTTTTATTATTGTTTGGCAACATATATATCATTATAAATTAAAATTATGTTATATGATAAAAATATGAATCTGTTTGATAAAATAAATACTGTAATCCATAAGGATGTAATTTTAGAAGAATGTAAAGTACTCCATTTAGTCTGTGGGGTAGAGTTGATATGTTGATTTGATTACGTCAATGTGTTGTTAACATCGTTCGCGGGCTTCCTTACACACCCCAATTAGAGTCAGGTACCGATAAGAGCTGAGTGGACTCAGCAACGTCCTTCAGTCTCTAGCAAGAGAGCCGCGCTTAATACCACTTTCTCGATTTATATATAATAAGCCAGGGCATTTCCAGTTAAAGTGCATGCTTATAGATTTAAACCCCAATCTCTTATTTAGGTCAGAATGTAAAAAACACTAGGGGCAGATAACTCGCTGGAAAAGTGGATAATCGTGAACCCACATCCGCCTGATTGCGACAAGGTTCAAGGTCATCTTATGTACAAGATCTGCATCCTTCCATCAGTAAAAATCTATAAAATCAGGATTTATTAAAAAGCAATAGAAAAAAAAAGTCCAACTTTAGGTTTTTTTTTTATTTCAAATTTATTTTCTTCAAATCAGCAGATTAAAAACAAAAAACGCAATTTCCGTAGAGCGGTGAGAAATTCTTCTCATAATTAGACGACATTGGGCACAAGTTTCCCCCCCCCCCCCTGAAAGTGTTAAACTTAGGGCCTAACGCGAACACCGGGGGTGATTCCCGTCATGCTCGTCACACTGAAGTGATCTACATCTCCATGAACCGTCCACCACGTCCCCATCCATCACGATATTTTTTTATTACTTGAGCCGGGGTGGGAAATGTATCGATTATGTCCCATTAGGGCACTCATTTCAGGTAGTCTCCCTTGATGGATTCACTGGCCGTGAAAGCCTCAAGGTCCTAGGCTATCAGCCAAAAGTAGGAATACTTAACACACGGGGTTTGTCTTTTACGAGATAGGCTGGCACATTAAAAGGAGATGGAAGGAACATATTTATGTGTCGGTCGCCATGTTTGATTAGTTCTGGAGGCTAAAAATACCCTAAAATACACAAGCATACGCTGTGAAGGATTAATGAGAAGTCTGAAAAAATAGATCTCAAGTATCTGTAATTAAGCCGGCGAGAAGGAGTTTTAAAAATAACTTTAGGAGAAATCGATAATATAATTTTCTAATGTGATGTGTAGATAGAAATATTTTTAAACGCCTGATTTGTTTTTACTTAGCTTGATGTGAAATAAACAAAAATCTGTACTTGAGTTAATGAGACAACCCGCATCACTTATTTCACAAATACTGAAGATGTTGATTTGGTAAAGTAGAGTTTATCAGTATCTATAGACAAGGAACCATTAGGTGAAATAAGGTCACTTAATGTAATTTGTTAATTAATGACACAATAAGCTTTATGCTGTTAGTTAATTCATTCACACTGTATTTATTGTAATGATTGGTGAAGAACAGATGATGAGGAAGGTGTAAGGCAACTCTAAGACTACATTTTGTTAAAGAATGTGCCTCAAGTCGAAAGACTTAAATCTAAAAAAATGAACCATTCTTTTTTTTAAATCATTGTCCTACTTAACTTGAGTTTGATCGAACCCTAGGGGTTTGGTGAGTCGGTCTCTGGGGTTCAGGGGAGTTCAAGACAGACACGTAAATTATGATTCACGATCAGATTTCATCTGTGCAGGCCGAAGAACTTTTAAGAAGGGTTCGGTAAAAGCACGCATGAAATTGGTAGGGTTCGGTACCTTCAAAAAGTTTAAGAACCACTGTTACATGCACGCCGATACTAAGGCATTAATGTAAATAAAACTATAATTATAATTGTAAAAACCATAACTAAAAATCATAATTAAGTTACGGTGACCGACATAACTGGTATAATGTAAATAATGACAGAAATTTAAAAAAAAAACTATGATTGATATAATAAGTTCAATATGAACTTGTTGACAATGACAAGCAGTTTGTTTTTGTCAGAGCTATTGCAGACAACTTTTATTTTACATTTCACTGATTACATGTGGACATTGAAAAATCCAACAATTGCACAAAACGTTGATGCGTCAGAATACATTTTTGTCTGAAATCTTATCGAAAAAAAACTTTATTAACATCAAGTAAATACGGACTCTAAGGTACAATTTGCATGTAGGAATATAAAATAAAAGAAGAAAATAAGATGAAACTAGGGACTTTCTGAGGTTAAAGGGAGGTAATTGAAGACTGGCCGTCGAAGGAGCTCCGTTAGACGATTCTAAAATTGAATTTCAGACCAAAAAAAAAAGTTTAAAGAACTCCAACTTCTTTTGCCTGGGATCTAAGCATAAATAGAAACTCCAAGCTAGTTCATTCAGGTTTTATTTATAGGAGAAAGCAGAATGGAAGCCTGTCATCAAAACGTCACATAAATAGATATAAACCACAACACACGTAAGCGGTTTCTGATCAGATACATCAATAGATGTCAGCTCTTTGTACTTAATCACAAGCACGAACATTTGCACTATGTGCAACAGCAACGTGTGTTGATGTTAGAGCTACAGCATAAAATTTGTGTTGATCTTAGTGTAGCAATGTAACAAAGTTCAATGTAATTTGCAATGTGTAAATCTTAAGGCTACAACATAAAATATGTGCTGATCTTAGTGAAGCATAATAACAAAATGTAATGTTAGCACTTCGCAATGTGTGTAGGCCTTAAGGTTACAACATAAAATATGTGCTGATCTTAGTGAAGCACAATAACAAAATGTAATGTTAGCACTTCGCAATGTGTGTAGACCTTAAGGCTACAACATAAGTATGTGATGATTTTAGTATAGCAAAACAATATAAGGCAATGCAAGCACTATGCGATATGTGTAGAACTTAAGGCTACAACATAAAATATGTACCGATTTAAGTGTAGCAATGTAACAAAGTTTAATGTTAGTTATTTGCAATGTGTGTAGGTCTTAACGCTACGACATAAAATATGTATCGATTTTAGTGTAGCAAAATAATAAAATAACAAAAATATCTTTCTAAAATTGAATATATGACAATTTTGTGTTGATTAACGTTAATAGGTATTTTTATTGCACATTTAAACACTGTATTAACACGCTTTTGGATTGTAATCTAGTTTAATCGCGGTGTAGATTACAACTAATTCAAAATTCTGAACAAACACATTGATTGCTATGTTTATCTAGGTTTTCTATATCAATATTAAATAATCAATAAAAAAAAAGATAATTGATACAAAAACAGCTCTATAATTACAGTGAAGGAAAGTACACATTTAAAAAGTAATTTCGCGAATTAAAAACCCGTATTTCTTCCTAATCCCACGAGGGTAAGCTAACCGTCGAAATACCAACACACTTCATTACATTGCCTGCAGCTACATGTAATTCATTGTAAGTGTAATCTCAGCCACTGAGGCCGCGACGCAAGGCTGTATTGAGGATGTAATTGATTGTTGATTCAATGGATAGATCGGCGTGTACGCGTGGTGAACTGAAATGGATTGAAGATAAACGGTGCGCACTTCAAGTAGCACGGAATGAACGCCGCGAGTTCATAAAGAGAACGGGATTGATTACTAATACAAGTATGGTACACCAAAAAGTCATTTATGATATGTATAATTTTCTAAGAAAGTATTTAAACGTAAAAAAATAATTGTTATAAATTTAATAATTGCATTGCAGTTTTTAAAACATTAATGATCGAAAAATAAATATAAATGTATTACTTTTTAAGCTTTATAAAAATAGAATCCCGGCCATTTCTTACATGCAAGAATAGTTCTACGGCCGGGATTGTGTAGTATATAGATGAAGGGGATTATAGTGCTGTATGAATATATGGATATATATATATATATATATATATATATATATATATATATATATATATATATATATATATAACTACCCCCCCCCCCGGGTACCGCTGAAGCCTATGGTATTGTGGATATATGAAATAACACAATCTTAGCAATGTGGGTGGGCCACAAAACTTGCTTTATGTGATGTTAATGAAGCTTAGCTAGTAGATGGATTACCTACATGCTCTGTTTTTTTTTAAACATGGGTAATATTAGAAATACTTTGATACCAGATAGCAAATCTACAAAACCTATGTAGAAGCATCCATATGTTTTGTTAATAAAATTTTGATACCATATTGATGTTCTAGAAAACGTTTTCGAAGACTTAGTTATGTGATGCTATTATTACAATATTAAGCTCTCGTATGTGCTAATTTATTTTTCAACATGTAGCAGACTAAACTTGATTTGAAATTTTTGTTTTCATCGACGTCAACATGTGTGTATAGTTCAGAATTTGATCGCGTTGTATAGATACAATGTAACAGGACAAACACCCACCTCCCCACCCCCAGCCCCCACCCCCCACCGGAAGACGTCAAGACGTCACGACTTACATCATCCAAGAAGTCGGCCATTGTACGGTCAAGCTAAAGTGGGGCCATTAACGGAACTCCACCGCCCCCCAACATACAAATGTGTTGATTCACCGAAACATTAGAGATCTTTTAGCCATCCACGTCTCTTTTTTTTTTCTACTGCGCCCCGCAGATAAGGACAGGCGTATTGATTTCAGCGAGATTGCTTATGATGTCGGCACTCCAGTGCTAAAAGACCGAGGCTGTGACCTTACGCTGCGGCAATACTCCCGACTTCCGAGGGGCCGGGCTACAAGTTTTGATGTAATATATTTGGTCAATTTTCTCCCGAGTCTCCAGGGAAGTTTAGTTTGGTTTAGTTTATTTAAAATGCGGAGAAATTCGGTTGAGACGTGTGCAGAAAATAAATGACTTCGAGGTTGAGAAAATAATCTCAGGGCATTTAGTTTACTTTTTTTAGCATCATTATTTCTTTTATTAAACAGTCTCTAAGTTGTATAACATTAAACGATCGTAAAGCGTTTCTTATTTTGGGTGCAATAACACATTTTCTTGAGTACAGTTTTTATTTTATTTCCGTGTTGCCGTTCCGTTTATTGCAGATTAAAAGGTTGGTACTCCATATCAACATGATTATTTGAATGAAGGTTCCTATTTAGATCCAAGCGATCCAATGTGCAGATTAAGTCGAGTTCATATAAAGTGATAATGTGGTTAGCACTATGTACAGCCGCTTTTATATTCCCCAAAGTAAGTCAGGTACCCATCAGAGCTGGGTGGGCTCAGAGAAGTCTTACAGGACACAAGTCATAGCAGAGATCCAAACACAGTACCTTCGGGCTTTAGGGCTAGCACCCAAACACTCTACAATTCGACCACTCGCCCCATGACCATTTGTATGGACTGCTAGAAACTGTGGACATTGACGTTCCTCATTCAACCCTAACGATTTACGAGGCAGATGAAGTAAAGATCATGTTTCATGATCTCGGTCAAAGATACCAGGGCTAACAGTCGAGCGCTCTATAACTTTACCACGCGGTTCACACGAAACATGGAATGAAATCATCCTAATATATAATGGCCCATGTGCGCACTTCTCTCTCTCTCTCTCTCTATGTCCGCAAAATATTTTCGCCGGACATCACATCAGAAACTGCAGCGATAAAGAAGAACTTTATACGTACTTTTGTTGAAAATAATATATTATATGAGCTATAAATCGAAAAAATGTCCACGTAGGAACCTCTTCAAAACTCCTGAGGTCGTAGACCGACCATCGGACGAATTAATTAAGCATTCAAATTCTCAATGTTTTCGAAAGCCTAAGCGAAGCTGGGCAGCATGCCTAGTTAAAAATAAAAGTTGTGTATAAGTATTTAAAATATTAATTAAAATAAATATCAGCAGCAAAGTTTTTTGTTCTTTTATTGTTTTTCTGGAATTAACAAATAATTTTACAATCATCTTAACACCGCTTCTACACTTGCTACAAGTATACTATACATGTCTAGAGAAAACAATCTAGCAAGTAAATCTTACTTATTCATTACGTTGCACGCCTAATTGATTTCAATACCAAAACGTAGGAAAACGATAAACCTTACATCTTTACTTTAAAAGTTAAAGTTACCAGTGATCCTTGCAATATTACTTGTTTCTCTGAAATCGGCATATAAAGGGATAGCAAGATCAGACCTATGCCCAGCCGCTTTACTTTCTCTAACGTAAGTCAGGTACCCATCAGAAACGTAACTCAGGTACCCATCAGAAACGTAACTCAGGTACCCATCAGAAACGTAACTCAGGTACCCATCAGAAACGTCACTCAGGTACCCATCAGAAACGTAACTCAGGTACCCATCACAAACGTAACTCAGGTACCCATCAGAAACGTAACTCAGGTACCCATCAGAAACGTAACTCAGGTACCCATCAGAAACGTAACTCAGGTACCCATCAGAAACGTAACTCAGGTACCCATCAGAAACGTAACTCAGGTACCCATCAGAAACGTAAGTCAGGTACCCATCAGAAACGTAACTCAGGTACCCATCAGAAACGTAACTCAGGTACCCATCAGAAACGTAACTCAGGTACCCATCAGAAACGTAACTCAGGTACCCATCAGAAACGTAAGTCAGGTAACCATCAGAAACGTAACTCAGGTACCCATCAGAAACGTAACTCAGGTACCCATCAGAAACGTAACTCAGGTACCCATCAGAAACGTAACTCAGGTACCCATCAGAAACGTAACTCAGGTACCCATCAGAAACGTAACTCAGGTACCCATCAGAAACGTAACTCAGGTACCCATCAGAAACGTAACTCAGGTACCCATCAGAAACGTAAGTCAGGTACCCATCAGAAACGTAACTCAGGTACCCATCAGAAACGTAACTCAGGTACCCATCAGAAACGTAACTCAGGTACCCATCAGAAACGTAACTCAGGTACCCATCAGAAACGTAACTCAGGTACCCATCAGAAACGTCACTCAGGTACCCATCACAAACGTAACTCAGGTACCCATCAGAAACGTAACTCAGGTACCCATCAGAAACGTAAGTCAGGTACCGATCAGAAACGTAACTCAGGTACCCATCAGAAACGTAAGTCAGGTACCGATCAGAAACGTAACTCAGGTACCCATCAGAAACGTAACTCAGGTACCCATCAGAAACGTAACTCAGGTACCCATCAGAAACGTAACTCAGGTACCCATCAGAAACGTAACTCAGGTACCCATCAGAAACGTAACTCAGGTACCCATCAGAAACGTAACTCAGGTACCCATCAGAGCTATGTGGACTAGCGGACGTCCTACGTACAAACAAAACACATCCACACATAAAAACTAAACACATACACACTTACACACGCACACGTACACACATACTTACATACACACGTGCACACATACACACATATACACATAAACATACACACACACACACACTGGTGTAGAATTCCTCCTACAGCGCAGCCAAAGATTTGATTTAAAAAAACAGCTTTCAAGGGGTGACACGAATGAGGTTCAAATTAGTTCGTTGACGGACGTAGGGGGCATTGAGACTCACAATTTTTTCATTTCACATATCAGAATTTTAAATTACTTCTATTTTCAACTGCATTCAACCCTCTTTATAAAGAAAAGAAAAAGAAAAACAACTAAGAAACGTTCGGTAAAAATAAATTTAAAATAAAATAATTTAAAATGAAATAAAACGGGGTCAATGAAACGAAGAGCAATAAAATAAAATGAAAATTTTCAGCAATGACGTCACGGTTTCATTCACGCGGTCGTTTGCTCAGTCTACAAGACAGAGAAAACAAGACACAGGCGACAAGACAGAGACAACAAGACAGATTAATTCCTTATTCACACGAACGCTGCGTTAATTCGATTGGTTACTTTTCCAAAGACAGCCCCCCCCCCCCCCACCATCTCGCCTATTTCATCGATGACGGGTTGTTGACACAAGCTAGCGAGCACGCATGCGTTTGAAAACCACACTTCCGGTTTGTTTGTTTACGCAATTGGATTTTTAATAGGGAGCAGCTTATTAGGTCTTTTATATCGAAAAATAAAGTGTAATGAAATGTCACATTTTTTCATATAGAATATGCTATTCTGTATCTGTTAGTGTGTAATTAGTAAGGTTGAAAAGTGCTAATTCCATAGACGACATTGTCAAGATGGCGGCACTCAGACGTCTGCTGTAAAGTCGAGGTCAGTCTAGGCACCAGAATACGTTTATAGAGAAAAGAATAGATTTAAATGCATCATAATCTGGACTCGTGTGCAAAAATGTGCAGATCTGATGAGTATTTATTAAACGTTGCACAGCTTTTATGTGGGACTGTGTGGCCTAACGGTAGAGCGTTATACTGCTAACCCAAAAGTCACGAGTTCGAATCCGAGTTTAAGACAGTAAAATGTCCCCGAGTAAACTCAGCCCCGATGTTAGGGAAAACAAAGGCGGCTGACCACACTATCCAATCATATCCCGAGGTCACAGATACAGTGGTGTTCACAATTATATCGCCGTGTCCACGTCAAACCCCGACCCTCTACTCGCATCCCCACACCCGCCACATCCACACCTCCCCATGATCCACAAACATGATATTTCTTCCTTTAAAATGTCACACGTTTAAAAACTTTGCATTATATGAACATGGTAATCAATAGTCCCCGAGAGCGATTTACAAATTTAAATTCGGTAATTAATAGTCTTCGAAAGCATGTCATTTATTTAAATTGTGTAATTAATAGTCTATGAAACCGTAAAATTTAATTAATTTCGGTATATAACTCAATATAACAGTAATATAAAATTACTATCCCAGTTGTTTTTTTTAAGCCGAGTTATGCGAGCTACTAAATTAATGAAGTAATTTTTTTTGAAACACCCAATCTTTTCAACTGACTAGACTGAAATTAACTGAATTCAACTTTTCCGGTTATTAAGATAATTAGACCTAATAAAAGTAATTACTAAGGCTCTAAATCATGTGTTTATTTCACTTGAATTTAGTTTTAAACATTTAAATTCATGTCTCCAAATTTTTGTTTCAGATGTTATATATACCAGGTCATGTCACAGAAGTAGGTCTCGTGGGAAAAATGAACTTATATCGTTGTTTGAGAAAGTTAAGTATTGATTTTAGAAAAAAGAATGCACTAAATCGATATGAGGTAAGCAGACGTGGACATTACATCGATCGCTTGTTCATTGAAAAATATGTAAGACTTTCTAGATAATATCGACCGCTTCTTTCTTAACTCTCAAAAAGCCAAGAGAAGTACTAGGAAAATTTTGATAAGAAAACATTCTTTGGTCTATTTAGCAGCGAATGTATGCTAAAAATAATGTAAACTTGTCTTCAATAAGACGTAGTTTACATTATTTTGTGGTTATTACACACGAAAAGTAAACTTTTGCTAAAGTCGGACCAACTGTACTTAACCCAAATAATGCTGGGTATGTGTTGGAGTTGGGTTGACTCAAGTGCGTCACAAAATTTAGAATTATGATCCGAATTCATAAACCGCCATGGACAGAGTTGGTACGACTGGATACCTCCTTACAAAATTTAACTTTAAAAATTAAGTTAAACAGCGCTTAAAGCCCAGGAGTTTAGAGAGCAAAGGTTCCCGAGTTCTGTACGATTACCTGAGCTTGTGAATATTTCAGTGTTTGACAACTGACGTAGGGGTCGGCGTGGTCGAGTCGGTAAAGCTCATGGTTGCTAAACCGAAAATTCTCGAGTTCGAACCGCCGGGCAGATGAGGCTCGTTAGCTGGGGACAGCTAGGAGAGACAACTCCAAAATCAAACAACTGCTGCCTTGTAGTTTGTTCTTGGTTGGACAAAGGCTATGGAAGCAAATCCAAAAAGAAAAGGAGGCTGAAATCGGAGTCAATGGCCTCAATGGCACATAACCAGTTGTAACGTATACTTAATTGTGATGGAGGCATGGTCGAGTCGGCAAAAAGCTCATGGTTGATAAATTAAAAAAAAAAGTCTCTGGCAGATAAGGCTCGATCCTTTCCAACACTAATAAATTAAGAACGAAGAAGAAGACAAGTGACGTCACGGACAGAACTGGTAAGACGAAGTAAGAGACAGGTGAGACACGGTTAGACTCACGTAAGGTGCAACACGGTAAGACTGGTGCGTCACGCTCTACTGACTATAAAATTGTTATCCTAACCATTAACAAGCCGGCGGATTTAGAATTAATTAGGAAATGTACATTAAACAATGTGCCGAGAAATAAAGCACGAAATAGAGGAAGGGTAAACTTTTACAATTTTAACTAATCAATATTCAGATATACTCAAGGCAGTTAAAAATAAATCATAAAAATTCTACACACCCACGCTAGAGTTATATTTGATACCAAAATATCAGGCCATTAAGGTCAGTAATCCAATTTTTTGTGTGCTTTAGAAATTATTCATCCAATTATCTTGTCTAATAAGAGAAATTAGCCCATAATGATAATAAGTTCCGACAACATTATTTTTAGTTCACTTTTATAATCTTTTTTAAAAAAAAGTAAAATCTTGTTCATCTGAAGAGAGAATTGTCTAGCACTACATAAATCTGGCAAGCAATAGGAAAATCTGGCAAGCGCTACACAAATCTGGCAAGCACTATGAAAATCTGGCAAGCACTACGAAAATCTGGCATGTCCATTATGTTCTTAGCCGAACGCTATGGCGACACACTGTCTGGGTTCCAGAGTTTTTTAAAGAGGTTTTATGTAGACATTTTTAAAATACATTTGACATTTCGAAATAAACAAGAATGATAATAAGAGATCAAGTAGCCTTTGTGAACCGGAGTTTTCAAAACTAATTAAATAATTAAATTAAGCCTGTTAGAATATGAAGTTCGAAGGTCTACTTGCGAAAAAAAAGAAATAAATATACAAACATGTAATTCATATTACAGAAATAAACAAGGGCTGATGTATATGATATATGCCTAAATGCACATACATTATACAAATATATAGTTAGATATATACTTAAACTTTATCATTTATGCGGTTTCTATTGTGTTTTTTGTGTTTGTGTTAGGGTTTACATTAGAGTTTGTGTTTGTGTTTGCGTGTTGCGTGTTGCGTTTGCGTATGTGTTTGCGTTTGCGTTTTCTTTTGTGTTATTTTTGTGTTTGTGTTTGCATTTGTGTTTGAGATTGAATTAGAGCTTTTGTATTGTTTGTGTTGTGTTTGCGTTGTGTTTGCGTTTTTATTTGCGTTTGTATTTGTGTTTGTATTAGTGTTTGCATTTGTTCTGTTCCAATGTTGGTACATTTATAAAAGACATACCGTAGCGAAGCACGGGTATGCAACTAGTATATATATATATATATATATATATATATATATATATATATATATATATATATATATGAACCGATGTAACGATGAGAAAGAGGATATTGTTCCAGAATATGTCCATGTCATGTTATTAGCATGTGTGAGAAAGTGGCCAGATAAATCGGGATGTCGATGGCGTCATATAGGCATGTCTGTACGTGTTTTCTCTCATGAAGAGCAAGAGCGACAACTCCAAGGGGGGAAAAATGTAACAACATCAGAGAGAACAGAGGGGAGGGAGGCCAATTATGTCCCGACAAATCAGCATTTAAGCCGGATCTGAGATCAGAGAGAGAGGGGAGAGTAGGACAGGGGGTGGGGGTTCCTACCCCGGATGTGATTGTAGAAGATACAAGTAAGCATAGGCATTCTTTTTTTCAGTGTGTTTGTAAAGTGGTGAGGGGTATGACATGCTGCCACAAATATGGTTACATTGAGGTTACAGATACATATATGGAGTAATATTGTAATATCTTGTTATTAGTAATACGTTGCTGAAAGCTAGCCTGGTTCTTCAATTTGAGTTGGCCTATGGTTAAAAATCCTTAAAAATGGGGTAAAATGTTCCTCTCTTTTACCTTCATCTCCCTAATCCCAACCCACCATTCCCCCCCCCCCACCATCCCCCATACTTCCCATCCCCCTCCCCTCTCTCCCCCACCCTCCCCCCCCCCCCTCCTCCACCCCTGTGACCCGTGTTGTTGACGCCCACGGATCTAGTGTTTGACAGGGGCCGACTTGATGATCGGGTACTGTGACGACCTTTGAACTTCAACACGTTAATGGAGGAGATCGTCAACACTACAGACACGTCGATAACTCCGGGTAATAAAGCGGAGACCTTAAGCCTCAGATTTACTGATGGCAATCTTTTTGTTTGGCTGGTACCTAGTCACAGTTGTCGCCCTTCGCAAGCCAAATAGATACGCTGACATGAGATGGGAGTTAACTCTGGATTCGTATTCTTTTCCCAGAATGTTTTATTAATTCAACATTTGATACAAACGTTGATTGAGGGATTTCCTATCTAATACGATATAACATAGTTTCGTTTTTTTTCTTCTGTAGAACAATGATTCGCTAAGCTAAGTCTCTCTCCCCATGAATTACAATATAGCGACTGGCAAGTTGATGGTTTTATTAGCTCAAAGCATGTGGTTTAATATAAACTGAATAATACAACTATCAAACATACCAGTTCTATACTGGTGAGTGCTTTTTATACTAGAAAAAGAACCTGTTTGAGTTATATATATATATATATATATATATATATATATATATATATATATATATATATATATATATATATATATATATATATATATGGTAAATCAGATAGATTTCTAGATAAAATGAGAGAGTAGATATTGAAAATGAAGACAAAAGTTTCAGAAAGCAAAAATAGTAAGAGAAATTTTAGGAATAGGTTGAGAGAATAAGAAAGTAGTTAAGGAAGCAGTACACGTATGTAATTAATTAGTTATCACGTTATAAGATTATTGTAGTTCAGCAAACTACTAAGTCTGGAACATTCTGTGTGTCCGGTAGTATAGACTACCAATTGTTTTGATGAAATATATTTTTAAAATTTCCTGTTAGAACCCGGATGTTTACAAGTTATACGTGTAGACTCTAGCTCTTGCCAGACGATAGATGACACGATAGGCTGTCATGTCATCTATGTCGTTTTGTTTACAGGAATAAAACACTTTTGAAAATACAGGAAAAATACAACATGCCACTTTTACTAGAAAAAGTAAATTAACTAACTTAAAAACACAATAAACCAGAGAGTAAAAATAATAAAAAAAAGATAATCTCATTTCCCTCTAGGGACGATAACTCTTATCGCACGAATACAGTCTAACACTGTCGGCTAGTAGAGCCGGTTCTATAGGTCAAAAAGAATATAAAATAAACTTTTTGTAAATTGATATCTAAAAATTTAACGATATTAACGTAAACTTTAATGTATCCAGCATTTTACTTCATTTAGTGTAATCTAAGTAAACAAGTAATTATCCTTTAAGATAAATTTACCATAATCCAAGTTGTAATATGAATAATTATGTCCTAAACACAAATGGTACCATCACTGTCAAAGTAAAAAAAAATCGTCTTTACACTTACTTTTTTAGAACATTCCGCAAAACACAATGTCTTTGTTAAAAATATTGTTGGATATCGGATATAAAGTCTCTGAGTTATTAGGTACGA
Organism: Physella acuta; assembly: GCF_028476545.2. NCBI lineage: Eukaryota > Metazoa > Mollusca > Gastropoda > Physidae > Physella > Physella acuta. Next base: position 64,923 of record NW_026732403.1, read on the forward strand.
GCTTAACCTACCACAATTATTTTGTTTGTCCTTCCATATTGGTTCTAAAGTTTGCTATTAAGTATAAATTTCACATAACACATGTGTTCTGTTTGTCGTTAAATATTGCATCTCGCTTCTACTGTACAGTACAAAGTTCACATAACACATTTTTTTTGTGTTTACTCCGTCGGTGCACATTGGATCTATTTTTTTTGTGTTTGCTCTTTTGTTGACTGGGAATCTAATTTTAAAAAATCGGTCACTGTTTTTGTCCGAGTTTACATTTACATAATTAAGCCTCTCCGTTAATTACACGTGATGCCAGCGCTGATTACTTTGGTAAAGTACATTTACTTTAATTAAACATTCAAGTGACAGACAAGTGCAATTTAGAATCGAATTTTATGTGAAAAAAAAACTTAAAGAGAATTATTGATAACCTCACTGAATAAACACAACTATCGATATATCAATTGCGTTTTACGCCCTGCATTTGTTTCGTTTAAAAATCACAGTAATTATAAGAAAAGCTGCAACCTATGCTCTGTCTACTGCATATAAGCTTCAATAAAATTGTAGTTTACTAAATTAAGTAGTTTTTGTCATCTAGTTTTTAAACAATCAACGGAAAGATTTTTGCAAGTTGTATGGAAAACGTGAGATCCCTTCAAAAACTATCTGCACAAACTAAATAATCAATATTTCGTTCGATGGTATTCATCAGATTAAAATAAAAATAGACTAACAATAAAGTTTTTAACCACCCTGTAGATCTATGTACTATGTTTATTAAGTCAAACTCATGGTTGAGATGTTTTACTTCCTCGTGTTTGTATCAATCCATTTTTAATAGGGCTGGTAAGTAGGTCACCAACCAGTTCTACGGCTCAATAAAACCTGCATGCGCCATAGAACTGGTTAGTGACCTACTTACCAGCCCTTATAGGAATCATTTAATTTTTATAATAACCCTTTCTTAATTACAAAAAATGCTAATGAACTTACTGATGAGTGGTACAAACTCCGAAGTTTCTGGAAGGTTCTCTGCTACAGCCAGCATAAAGACGGAGAATGCCAGCAACACGGTGATCCCCAGGGCGATCTTCTCACCGGAGTCAGGGGGGAGGCAGAACACCAGGAGAGTCAGCGCCGACATCATGACGCAAGGGAACACAACGTTGTACATGTAGTAGAGCGTGCGTCTTCGGATCTGGGGAGGGGGTAGAGTTGTTGAATGATCTTTAGAGGTAAAGTAATTGTATGATCTTTAGAGGTAGAGTTATTTTATGATCTTTAGAGGTAGAGTTATTTTATGATCTTTAGAGGTAGAGTTATTTTATGATCTTTAGAGGTAAAGTAATTGTATGATCTTTAGAGGTAGAGTTATTTTATGATCTTTAGAGGTAAAGTAATTGTATGATCTTTAGAGGGAAAGTAATTGTATGATCTATGGAGGAGGTAGAGTTATTTTATGATCTTTAGAGGTAAAGTAATTGTATGATCTTTAGAGGTAGAGTTATTGTATGATCTTTAGAGGTAAAGTAATTGTATGATCTTTATATACGGTAAAATAATTGTATGATTTATGGAAGAGGTAAAGTAATTGTATGATTTTTGGGTGAAATAAAGTAGTTGTTAGATTTTTGGAGGAGGTTAAGTAATTGTATAATCTTTGAAGGAGGTAAAGTAATTGTATGATCTTTATAGAGGGTAAAGTAATGGTATGATCTTTATAGAGGGAAAAATATTTATATAATCTATGGAGGAGGTAAAGTAATTGTATGATCTTTGGAGGAGGTAAAGTAATTGTATGATCTTTGGAGGAGGTAAAGTAATTGAATGACCTACGAAGGAGGTATTATAGTTGTATGATCTTTGAAAAAGGTAAAGTAATTGTATGATCTTTATAGAGGAAAAAATATTTGTATGATCTATGGAGGAGGTAAAGTAATTGTATGATCTTTGGACGAAGTAAAGTAATTGTGTGATTTGGGGAGGAGGTAAAATTAATGTATGACCTGGACATAATTAAAGATGAATATATAATCTAAGGAAGATACATGTAAGACACAGAAGATATATTAAACGTCATGACAAATTGTCATAAGACAATGAGTTAATGTTTTCTTATGAAAGGAGGCTATGAGTCATATATATAAACGTAATGTTACGAACAATTTTTGTAAGCGGAAACATAAATCAATGTCCGTGTGTGATAAATGAGTCATTTGACGTGGGACAAATCCAAACAAAACCAAGCCAAGCAAGTCAGAGGAAATAAACGCTGGTAGGTTAGAAAAGACAGCAGGAAAACAGTGATAAATTGTAATAGAAAGGCTCTAAATGTTTACCCTCTATGTAAGGCCATAATGTGTTGTCGTTAAGAGATATGAAGATCAGTACAACAAGAAGTTAAGTGGAGGACTTGTGCTATGTATACTGTGTATAGATGTTGTTGCTTTGTGCTCACAGGAGACAGAAAGCACTGGTTGATGTAATAATGAAACATAATCAAAGGATAATATGTTAGTACAGTGGCTGAACTATTTGTTTTCTCAGATTCTTTAAATTTGCAATACATAGAAAGGATTTTTTTTTTGTAGATTACATTATGTGAACAATCAACAACGTCGTTTTCTAGGTTCGAATACTGGTGATGTCTAATCCTTTGTTTATTGGTACCTTCCAGGGTCGGCCTAATTCATATAGGTACTAGACCTATCTTCTTCTTCTTCGTTCTTAATTTTAGTGTTGGAAGGAATCCCCTCCAACACAATTAAGTATACATGTCAAATGGTTATGCGCCATTGATTTCAGCCTGCTTTTCTTTTTAGATTCGCTTCCATAACTTTGTCCAACCAAGAACAAACTACAAGGCAGCAGTTGTTTGATTGTGGAGTTGTCTCTCCTTAAAGAGTGGCTGTCCCCAGCTAACGAGCCTCATCTGCCCGAGGGTTCGAACTCCAGACTTTTCGGTTTCGCAACCATGAGCTTTACCGACCCCTAAACTAGACCTATGCAATGATTAAATTATAAGAACAGTGATATCGCATGATCATCTGTATCTGGGTCTGCCTAGGTCATATAGGTACTAGACATATGAAAATGACTAAGTATAAAGAACAGTGATATTGCCTAATGATCTGTATTGTCTGAAAGAAACCAGTACCATAACGTATTGCGATATAAAAATGCCCTAGAGACTTTAAGGTCTGTTTCCTGTAGTTGTTTATGGTCGATTGGGGACTTAGTCGAGGGATTACGGGATTAGAACAGCACTTCCTAAATCAATGGTCTGGTACGCGTTAGACAGGATTGGTTTACACATTGTAGGAATTAGTCCCAAGTAGGAACAGAAGATGGGTGAGTGTTCAACAGTACTAACGGCATCTTGCAAGCCATGTTGATTGTGTCAGGTCCCATTACATGGGCCTGGCTAGTTGCAGTACGGAATAAAGAGAGAATAGTAACAACAAAAAAACAGACAGTGTTATTACATAAATTACAACGTCTTAACGATGCAAAGGTAATTTTGGGACAACAGAGCAGTGTAGCTGAGCAGATCGGAGAGCGCTCCACCAACAGGCACAACGTCTGCTTCAAAACCAATGACGTAATGTACTAGCCAGTCGTTTGCTGTGAACGCTCGTATTTTACCTGTAAGAGTAAAGTCCCTTTTCGACCTGTAGGTCCATGGGGCAAGGGAATAAGAGCACATCTGTTTCTGTGACCTCGGCATATGTAGGGATAGTGTGGTCATCACTACACCTAGTCGCCTTTTACTTTCCTTAACGTGGACTCAGGGACGTTCTACTGATTTGAACCCGGTTTCGAACTCGAGATTTTCGGGTCAGCAGTCTAGCACTCTACCGCGAGGCTTTTTACCTTCAGTCATTTGATTTTACTGCTAGGTGTTTTGGTCCTGGGCTCTATAATTGACCTAATACTCGAGCAATTATCAATGACCTCTTGAACTCCTTAATATTCTAGTAAATTGACACTACCACCAAAAGTAAACTTGTTACTAAAACCCTGGATATTCTAGTAAAATGACACTACCACCAACCATAAACGAGCCACAAAAATTATGGATATTCTGGTAAATTGACACTACCGCTAACCGTAAACTAACCACAAAAAACCTAGATATTCTGGTAAATTGACTCTACCGCCAACCGTAAACTGGCCACAAAAAACCTGGATATTCTGGTAAATTGACACTACGGCTAACCGTCAACTAGCCACAAAAATCCTGGATATTCTGGTAAATTGACACTACCACCAACCGTAAACTAGCCACAAAAAACCTGAATATTCTGGTAAATTGACACTACCGCTAGCCGTAAACTAGCCACAAAAAAACTGGATATTCTGGTAAATTGACACTATGGCTAACCGTAAACTAGCCACAAAAAACGTCGATATTTTGGTAAATTGACACTATGGTTAACCGTAAACTAGCCACAAAAATCCTGGATATTCTGGTAAATTGACACTACCGCTAGCCGTAAACTAGCCACAAAAATCCTAGATATTCTGGTAAATTGACACTACCACCAACCGTAAACTAGCCATAAAAAACCTGAATATTCTGGTAAATTGACACTACCGCTAGCCGTAAACTAGCCACAAAAAAACTGGATATTCTGGTAAATTGACACTACCGCTAGCCGTAAGCTAGCCACAAAAATCCTGGATATTCTGGTAAATTGACACTATGGCTAACCGTAAACTAGCCACAAATAAACCGGGAGTGATCTCCCCTAAACTTTCTCGAATATTCTTATACGAGAAAAATGGCCCGTTGAGGAAGGGTACAACGGGCGCTAGGCTGATAGTGCTGTCTCTTTTCTCTAAACTAAAACCAACCCACCCCCCACACACCACCCCCACCCCACCCCCACACACCACCCCCACCCCCACCCCTCACCCCCACACACCACCCCCTCCACACACCGCCCCCACCCCCCACCCCCCCCCCCCCCCCCCCCAAAAAAAAACATGTCTACCGTCCCATTCAACGAAATATAATTATATACTTTTTCCAGTGTCCGCCCCCTCCCAGAAAATTCTACCCGCGCCCCCGAAAATTTCAAGTACCCCCACCCCTCTCCGGGGAGGAAAAAGTCTGAAAGAAACACTGAAACCAACCCACCCCCCCACACACACCACCCCCCACCCTCACACACCCCCCCCACACACACCCCCCCCACCCCTCCACCCCCCCCCCCCCCCAAAAAAAAACATGTCTACCGTCCCATTGCAAGAAAACCACTTTTTAGATTAGACACATTAATTAGGCGGTAATTTTATTATAGAGTATCGATGAGGAAATTTCTTTTGAGTTGGGGAGGGGGGGGGGGGCTCAGACGTTCTTACGCGGGGGGTGGGGCTTCGCCCCTACCCGAAGAATTGTATGCAAGAAACTCTTCACGCAAACCATTTAGATTAGACAAAGTTTCCTTTTTATTCAATGTTTACGCGATAATCAATGACGTCATTATATTACTGTGTGCACTTTCCGCCTTGAGATTATTTTCAACTCTATGCTAAATGTGTCAACGTCATACTCCGTTTTTCGAAATACTATGCATGTTTTTAATTTCCTTGTGTTTTCTCTAGAGCGTTCTTGTCAGACAGAGCGTTCTTGTCAGACAGAGCGTTCTTGTCAGACAGACAGCGAAACTATTATTATAGACGAGAAAAATGGCCCGTTGAGGAAGGATACACCGGGCGCTAGGTTGATAGTGCTGTCTCTTTTCTCTAAACTAAAACCAACCCATCCCCCACACACACCTACCCCCAACCCCCAACCCCACCCCACCCCAGCCCCACCCACCCACCCCCACCCCCACCCCCCAAAAAAACATGTCTACCGTCCCATTCAACGAAATATAATTATATACTTTTTCCAGTGTCCGCCCCCTCCCCGAAAATTCTACCCCCGCCCCCGAAAATTTCAAGTACCCCCACCCCTCTCCGGGGAGGAAAAAGTCTGAAAGAAACACTGGTGTTGCGCTTAGCCACTACGCGAAGAATTGCATTAAAGAAATTGCGAGAAAACCACTTTTTAGATTAGACACATTAATTAGGCGGTAATTTTATTATAGAGTATCGATGAAGAAATTTCTTTTGAGTTGGGGAGGGGGGGGGCTCAGACGTTCTTACGCGGGGGGGGGGGGGGGGGGCTTCGCCCCTACCCGAAGAATTATATGCAAGAAACTCTTCACGCAAACCATTTAGATTAGACAAAATTTCCTTTTTTTCAATGTTTACGCGAGAATCAATGACGTCATATTACTGTGTGCACTCTCTGGTTTGAGATTATGTTCTACTCTATGCTAAATGTGTCGACGTCATATTTCGTTTTTCGAATTACTGTGCATGTTTTTATTTTGCTTATGTTTTCTCTAGAGCGTTCTTGTCAGACAGAGCGTTCTTGTCAGATAGACAGACAGACAGCGAAACTATTAGTATTAATAAAACAACAGGGGATGGGAACTCGGGCTATTGACATGATTTTTAATCCATTTTAAATACTTAAAGTTTTAAAAATAGAATAAAATCTCGTAGACAAAATAATTGCACGCCAAGTGAACTAGTGAACGCCAAATAAAAAAGTGCACAATAGCGCGCAATATTATTAGTACTTTAAAAATTTACATTAGTTTTTTGAGAAATCGGAAGTAGCGTAAATTACTACTTCCGGTCAACGGAAATTACTCAAAATTTAACAGAAGGTAGAGAATTAGATCTTTTACTTACATGTGAAATTTCATTTATCTATCTGAAATAGTACTCAAGTTATAGGCTTTTGAAAAATTCAAAGTAGGAAAAGTACCACTTCCGGTTATCGGAAATCGCTCAAAAGTTGATACGGATCTACGATTTTGATAAAATACTTATATATGAAATTTCATCAACCTAGCTATAACGGTACTCAAGTAATCGTGTTTGCACACGGACACACACACAGACACACAGACATACGGACAGAACTGCAAAGCCCAGTTTTTCAGACTGGATTACGCATAAAACCTCTTAATTTTGATAAATCTGGATTGATAATTTTTGCCCGATTAAAATAAGTCCTCTATACTTCGGACGTGATGAAGGACTGAGGTGTAATACGGTGAAAATTGTTAAAATTTCAAGTGATTTTTGTGCACGATTACAATACTTTCTCTATACTTCGTATATACGAGAAAGTAAAAACGTCGATATTTTGGTAAATTGACACTATGGTTAACCGTAAACTAGCCACAAAAATCCTGGATATTCTGGTAAATTGACACTACCGCCAACCGTAAACTAGCCACAAAAATCCGACCCCCGAACATGAGGAGGAAGCCGACCTTCATCACGCTGAATAACCTATCCATGCGTATGCAAATCACACTTGGGGGACCGCTTGACCCACGAGAAACCCATCGTTCTTTATTTATTTTTTGTCTAAACGATAGAAACATAAAAAAACAGGGGGGAGGGGTGGCCCTTAGGATTAATGCTGTGCAGTTGTGTCTGTTTCGGAAGAAATATTTGAAGGCAGAAGGATGGGAGAGGGGGGATATAGTGGAGGGGGTGAGGGGAGACAGAGAGGGAGGGGTGAGGGGAGACTGAGGGGTGAGGAGAGTAGAGGGGATGGGAGACAGAGGGAGGGTTGGGAAGACAGGAGGGGAGGGGTGAGACAGACAGAGAAGGAAGGGTAAGAGTAGACAAAGAGTGAGGGGTGAGAGAGACAGAGAGGTAGGGGTGAGAGAGACAGAGAGGGAGAGGGGAGGAGGATAGATGGGAAGGGGAGATGAAGGGAGGACAGAGGGGAGACAGATGAAATCTGTAAGAAACGCAACGGCATGTACATGCCAATCAATACAGCATTCAGACTTTGATTGATGACGTATGCATACACATAAGTATGACACGGATGCCTTCATAAATGTGAACATAATACTTTTTGATAGGTGGGATACATTTTTAAAAGAATACAATATACCAATAATATAATCTATCTTGACAATTCTTTTATAAAATGAACCAATCCGCTTATTACAACTATCAAAATTGTAATATAGTGTATTGATTTAAAACGTTCCTAGTATTTATCTTATTTAAAACATTGTGAGTTCCTGCATTATTCCATTACATTGTGATGCCCTTACCCCTTATATTGGAATGTTCCTAGCCCAACTCCTTTATATTTTGGTGCCCCGAACCCACCCCCCTCACAATGTGGTGCCCTTATCCCAACCCCTTCACATTGTGAGGTTCCTAGCCGTACCCCCCCTTCCCCCCTCCCCGCACACACACATCACGATCTCCCATCTCAGACCATAGTGAACTGAACACAACACGAGTCCAGCCAAATCTACTCTAATCCTTCCCCAAACAGAATTCCCCCGTCAACTTGCCCAAGGGATGAACAGCCTCTCTCCCACAGCCGCAGATTTTAAAATAAATATCACTTTGTTCAATTTTGAACCCACCCCGACCCCCAACACCCCCGACCCCCTCTGGGATTTAAACAAACTTGAAAAGGCTATCAGGAGATTCCATTTTTTTTTCTTTGACTCGGACAAGTAGTTTCTGTGATAGAGCTACGGAGTCGCTGATTAAAATGCTAATTTAAAAGAAGAAAAAAATGTTTTCTTACGAAAACACCATAAGGCTTATTGGGAAAATGCTAATGTAAAACTTTCAAAATTTGTCAATGCCTCGTTATGGATGAATAATAATTTATTTTTATATGCTGTGAGACCTTCTATAATTTTTGTATTGTACCATTGATACATATTTTGTAAACAAAACCAGTTTTAAAAGCTGTAAAAGTAAATATGAAAAATATATCTTTAAAAAAAACCATTAATTTATCGAGTACTAGCAATAAATAAAGTAGTTTGATGTTATTACAAAATATCATCTATTATGAATTCATTTAACCCGTATATAATTATGATAAAATACAAACTTTATAAAGAAAACATTTATAAGGTTAATACATTTAAGCACTGTGAAGGTTAAATCTGCTCACATAAATACATAACAAAAAGTTTTTAAACTGCATTCCAATCAAAATCAGGCTGTAGACATTAAAAATTACCTATATTTTTTTAATTGTGAAAATATAGGCCTATATAAAAATGCAAAATTTGAATACATAATTTAAAAATATTATTTAAGAAACAAAAGACAGATTTCTGATTAAAAAAATGGAAAGGAACTCTTTAGGCAGAAAGTATTCAAGAACACTGGAAGACATGGAACTCTCCAGAAAATAACGCTTTAGAAGTTTTCTTTTTCCTTCCTTTCTTTCTTTTTGCCGGCTAGGGTCTTACAAGAAAAAAAAATTAATCCCCGCGTAGGCAGTAATTTGAAGGCTTTAAATAAAAATGTGGAGTTTGGGAGGAAACTGGCAAAGAGAAGCATCCACAGATAGGGAAGGGCAAGGAGGTATTGAAGAAATATACAAAGAAATTCGGTTTATTATTGATGGAGAATGCTTGAAACAGAAAAAAAAAGTAGAAAGATCAAACTGGCTCTGGGCAAGGATATTTTGAAGCCACGTGCAGAAAAATCTGGTCAAGTGACAGAGCCCCGGATGAAACGAGAAAAAAAAATAGAATTCTTAAAAATGTATGCGGGAAAATAAAACAAAACAAAATTAAGTATGTAACGTAAATTAAATTTATAAGCACAATATTAAAATACTTAAATCGTTTTAAGCAGAGTATGTAGATTTTTAATCCAGCAAAAACTGATCAGTCTTAAATTATATATTTTTAATGATGATATGCCTTAAACATGCTTTTTAAGTGTCATATAAAGTGAATATAAATGTCGTGCAATGGTTATTTCTCTGTAACAGTTTGGGCCAACACTAAAATCCTGTTGGGCCAACTTTTAAACCTGTTCACCATTTTTGCTTCGGCCCACTTTAAAAATTCATTTTTCTCCATTAAATGTGAAGTTACGTGTTTTATCTCTGAAATTGGTTACCATATCGAGTCTATGAAGTAGCCAGCCCTAGACTGGACATCTGTGATATTGGTTACCATATCGAGTCTATGAAGTAGCCAGTCGTAGATTGGACATATCTGATATTGGTTACCATATCGAATCTGTGAAATGGATAGCCAGCCCGCGACTGGACATCTGTGATATTGGTTACCATATCGAGTCTATGAACTAAGTAGCCAGCCCGCGACTGGACATCTGTGATTTTGGTTACCATATCGAGTCTATGAAGTAGCCAGCCGTAGACTGGACATCTCTGATATTGGTTACGCTATAGAGTCTATGAACTAAGTAGCCAGTCCTAGACTGGACCTCTGATATTGGATACCATATCGAGTCTATGAACTAAGTAGCCAGCCCTTGACTGGACATCTCTGATATTGGTTACCATATCGAGTCTATGAACTAAGTAGCCAGTCCTAGACTGGACCTCTGATATTGGTTACCATATCGAGTCTATGAACTAAGTAGCCAGTCCTAGACTGGACCTCTGATATTGGATACCATATCGAGTCTATGAACTAAGTAGCCAGCCCTTGACTGGACATCTCTGATATTGGTTACCATATCGAGTCTATGAACTAAGTAGCCAACCCTAGACTGGACATCTGATATTGGTTACCATATCGAGTCTATGAACTAAGTAGCCAGCCCTAGACTGGACATCTGATATTGGTTACCATATCGAGTCTATGAACTAAGTAGCCAGCCCTAGACTGGACATCTGATATTGGTTACCATATCGAGTCTGTGAACTAAGTAGCCAGTCCTAGACTGGACATCTGATATTGGTTACCATATCGAGTCTGTGAACAAAGTAGCCAGACCTAGACTGGACATCTGAAATTGGTTACCATATCGAGTCTATAAAGTAGCCAGCCCTAGACTGGACTTTTGTGATATTGGTTACCATATTGAGTGTATGAACTAAGTAGCCAGCCCTAGACTGGACATCTGATATTGGTTACCATATCGAGTCTATGAACTAAGTAGCCAGCCCTAGACTGGACATCTTTGATATTGGTTACCATATCGAGTCTATGAACTAAGTAGCCAGTCCTAGACTGGACATCTGATATTGGTTACCATATCGAGTCTATGAACAAAGTAGCCAGACCTAGACTGGACATCTGATATTGGTTACCATATCGAGTCTATGAACTAAGTAGCCAGCCCTAGACTGGACATCTCTGATATTGGTTACCATATCGAGTCTATGAACAAAGTAGCCAGCCCTAGACTGGACATCTGTGATATTGGTTACCATATCGAGTCTATGAACAAAGTAGCCAGACCTAGACTGGACATCTGATATTGGTTACCATATCGAGTCTATGAACTAAGTAGCTATCCCTAGACTGGGCATCTGATATTGGTTACCATATCGAGTCTATGAACTAAGTAGCCAGCCCTAGATATTGGTTACCATATCAAGTCTATGAACTAGGTAGCCAGCCCTAGACTGGACACCTCTATTGGTTACCATATCGAGTCTATGAACTAAGTAGCCAGCCCTAGACTGGACATAAGATATTGGTTACCATATCGAGTCTATGAACTAAGTAGCTAGCTCTAGACTGGACATCTCTGATATTGGTCACCATATCGAGTCTATGAACTAAGTAGCCATTCCTAGACTGGACATCTGTGATATTGGTTACCATATCGAGTCTATGAACTAGGTAGCCAGCCCTAGACTGGACATCTCTATTGGTTACCATATCGAGTCTATGAACTAAGTAGCCAGCCCTAGACTGGACATCTGATATTGGTTACCATATCGAGTCTATGAACTAAGTAGCCAGCCCTAGACTGGACATCTCTGAAATTGGTTACCATACCGAGTCTATGAACTAAGTAGCCAGCCCTAGACTGGACATCTGATATTGGTTACCATATCGAGTCTATGAACTAAGTAGCCAGCCCTAGACTGGCCATCTCTGATATTGGTTACCATATCGAGTCTATGAACTAAGTAGCTAGCCCACGACTGGACATATCTAATATTGGTTACCATACCGAGTCTATGAACTAAGTAGTTAGCCCTAGACTGGACATCTCTGAAATTGGTTACCATATCGAGTCTATGAACTAAGTAGCCAGCCCTAGACTGGACATCTCTGAAATTGGTTACCATACCGAGTCTATGAACTAAGTAGCCAGCCCTAGACTGGACATCTGATATTGGTTACCATATCGAGTCTATGAACTAAGTAGCCAGCCCTAGACTGGCCATCTCTGATATTGGTTACCATATCGAGTCTATGAACTAAGTAGCTAGCCCACGACTGGACATATCTAATATTGGTTACCATACCGAGTCTATGAACTAAGTAGTTAGCCCTAGACTGGACATCTCTGAAATTGGTTACCATATCGAGTCTATGAACTAAGTAGCCAGCCCTAGACTGGACATATGATATTGGTTACCATATCGAGTCTATGAACTAAGTAGCCAGCCCTAGACTGGCCATCTCTGATATTGGTTACCATATCGAGTCTATGAACTAAGTAGCCAGCCCTAGACTGGACATCTCTGATATTGGTTACCATATCGAGTCTATGAACTAAGTAGCCAGCCCTAGACTGGACATCTGATATTGGTTACCATATCGAGTCTATGAACTAAGTAGCCAGCCCTAGACTGGACATCTGATATTGGTTACCATATCGAGTCTATGAACTAAGTAGCCAGCCCTAGACTGGACATCTCTGATATTGGTTACCATATCGAGTCTATGAACTAAGTAGCCAGCCCTAGACTGGACCTCTGATATTGGTTACCATATCGAGTCTGTGAAATGGATAGCCAGCCCGCGACTGGCCTCGGAACCACGGCGGATGTGGCGAAGAAAATTGCTAATCGACCGAAGAGCAAACGTTGAAGATCTATGAGCTATTAATGTGCTTTGAGGGCGGCGAGTAATATCAACATCTAGAGAGTTCGATTAGAGGCGTATCCCTCGGTCGTTCAGAAAGTACGATCCATCTTTCCAGTAGCAGATAAAAATATGATCTTGCCGTACATGAATGATTACAAAATATCAATTGTTTAATTTCTAAATCATATTTTTTTACTCTAGCTAAATGTGTTAACAGATTATTTAATCATATTTGCACTGAGAATGTGTATCCTATGCAAATGTTGATTTAATTTTTTTTAGGAATTTTAAAGTGTAGAAATATCAATCAAGATATTTCTTTAGAGTTACGTCGTTCATCTGCATCTGTTAACATTAATCTTTCACCACAGTATGCAAGTATAGAGAACCGTTGGTACCATCTTGCTAGTACTTACATGAATGATATCGCTGTCGGGATTAAACACTAATGCTAGTATTAAACAAAGTTCAAGTAGAACATTCAAGTAAAGATCATTGATCATCGTCCATTTAGTTGACGTATAAATCTAAAAATATGGTAATTGGCTAATTCTCGGATGATGTGCAAACACAACATTAAATAAAGTGGGGTGCATTCCTTTACACTCTGCACAGCAGAGGCGTAGCGAGGGGGGGGGGGGGGGGGCGGGGACGACGACATATGTCCCCGGGCGCCGACCTTATGGGGCGCCAAAATGGGTTGGAAAAACAAATTGAAAGCTTGAAGGGGGGTGCAAATTGAAAGTCTGAGATGGGGAGGGGTGCAAATCGAAAGTTTGAGGGGGGTGGGTGCAAATCGAAAGTTTGTCCCCGCGCGCCGGGAAGGGTCGCTACGCCTCTGCTGTACAGTATAATTATACAACATTAAGTGAAGGGGTGGCACTTCCAGTGAAATCAGGCAAGAGAACTTTTTTTTACGTTTTTTTGTGTAAAAAACACATTGAGGAGAAAAATTCTTAAATTATGATGCTTTGTAAGAAGATAATAGAAATTTGTCAACTTATGAAGTTTTTTTAAGTATTCTAAAATAAAGTGAAGTACAAAGTCAGTTTACAAGAAATTCCTCAAAAAAAAACAAAAAAACCAACGAATAGGATTCAATGTGTATATACGAATTTCTTACACCTAACACATATATTAGAATACATACACACACACACATATATATATATATATATATATATATATATATATATATATATATATATATATATATATATATATATATATATATATATATATATATATATATATATATATATATATATATATATATATATATATATATATATATATATATATATATATATATATATATATATATATATATATACAAACACGGTTGCAAAACTGTGTTTTTCGGAGGTGTAAAACGTCCATATTTTAAAAATATAAATTTCCATATTCTGCACTATTTCAATACTTCTTCTATAGATCTACTACGCAGGGCCGGCGCTACCTATAAGGCGAACTAGGTGGTCGCCAAGGGCGCCATCTCTAGAGGGGCGCAAAAGGCTTTAATCGCTATTATCAAAAAGTACCTAATAATGAATAACTAATAATCAATAACTTTTATAAAGGAGTAGCAATCTTTTTCGGCACCCAGGACGAACTATCAATTTTGCACCCCCACTCCACTCACTCCAAAATTAGTAAGTAGTAAGTAAAGTTCCCTTTTTCAAACCTGACGGTCTATGGGGCAAGTGAAGTAGAGTTCACTTGTTTCTGTGACCTCGGCATATGAAGAGATAGTATGGTCAGCACTATGCCCAGCCGCCTTTACTTTCCCTAACGTGAGTTAGGTACCCATCAGAGTTGGGTGGACTCAGGGACGGTCTACTGACTTGAACCCGGATTCGAACTCAAAACTTACGGGTTAGCAGTCCAGCTCTATACCGCTAGACCACTCCGTCCCATCACTCCAAAATTAGGCCTATATTTATTCACGATGGTGAAAATGCAACCCCCACCTCCCTAATTTGGAAAGGTCGAGGCGCTTTTTACCAGTCAATTTGCTTTTTTTAATTTGGTGTCACATAATTGATGTCGAAAACGATTAAATGAGTTCGTAATTTAAATTTCGAACATTTCAAACGGTTATCTAATTTTTATAGGGCCTGTAAGTCTCATTTTCTCTGACTTTGACTTAGAAATCTGTCCTGGGGTATAGAGTTTTGTAATGACGGGGTGTTCAAAGTATTGTACTTGTTTGGTAAGTTTTGATGAATCGTTTAGATTTGGGAGTAACGGCGGAAGGCTGTTGCTGATGTGGTTTCATAGGTAGGCCTATAAAGTATCGAAGTGTTAAAGTGTCTTAATTTTTATTCGGCTGTTTTGTAGTTGAAGGTCTAGTGGAATCTGATTGGTTATAGAGAAATGAGAATGCAGGTGATAAAGTATTGTAGTTCTGGAGTTTGGGAGTATTGATTCTTGTGGTATTTAGGTATCGAATTATATTGACTGTTAAAGTGTAGTAGTAGGTCCAGTGAAATCGTTGTTGATTGGGAGTACCGTTTGTAGAGCTTGGTGAAGTTAAGCGAGTTGGTGTCGAAGTTCTGGAGCATCGTGTCTAGTTATGTTTAGGTATCGAAGTTTGATATGTGTTGTGAATGTAGTAGAGTATATCGAGTAGTCGAATTTATCGTAAGTTACATAATTTCAATTCAATACGGAAAACACTACAAAGAAAGGTAGGCGTTCTCTAGTTGAAAAAACTTTAATTTTTAGGAAATCTATATTACTACTCTTAAAGTATCTATCTATATATATATAAAGCAAAGTGGTCAGGTGCCCGATAGGGCACTTCCCGGCGCCGCAGGCGCGTCAAATTTGGCACGATGGTGCCTTGGGGCTAAAGAACACGAGGGTCGGTGACGGTTCGCCGAAAAGTCTACGGAGAGGGGGTCAAAACTGACCTCGACTGACCGACGTCTTATATGGGCTATATTACGAAAAAAAAAATTCCGACGACGACCCCCCTTGAAATTTTGTGAGGTGGTAGGAGAACGCCTTGGGGTGTCACAAAAAACTCGCCATGTCCGGGAAAATTCGTTAAATGGGTCAAAACTGACCAGTCGTATTTCCCTATATAATCTTTGTATTTTATGGGAAAAACAGAGGGTGATTTCAAAACAAATTTTAGGGCACTTACCGTCTTTACATCTGGCTAATTTTGTGCATGCTCTTGGGTAAATGGCTTGACCTTTAGGCAAAACTGTCGGTTTCACTCAAAGCCCTCGACGAGGGCTAAAAAATGACCGCGAGTGAAATTCTCTTTATATGAGCTCTATTACGAAAAAAAAATTCCTCCGACGACCCCCCTTGAAATTTTGTGAGGTGGTAGGAGAACGCCTTGGGGTGACACAAAAAACTCGCCATGTCCGGGAAATTCGTTAAATGGGTCAAAACTGACCAGTCGTATTTCCCTATATAATCTATGTATTTTATGGGAAAAACAGAGGGTGATTTCAAAACGGATTTTAGGGCACTTACCGTCTTTACATCTGGCTAATTTTGTGCATGCTCTTAGGTAAATGGCTCGACCTTTTGGGAAAACTGTCGGTTTTACTCAAAGCCCTCGACGAGGGCTAAAAAGTGACCGCGATTGAAATTCTCTTTATATGAGAATTATATGGGAAAAACAGAGGGTAATTTCAACAAAGATGTCAGGGTACTTACTCTTTGTATATCTGGCTAATTTTTTGTATACACCTCTATAGATGACTAGGCCGTATGGAAAAACTGTTGGTCAGACTAAAAGCCCTCGAAGAGGGCTAAAAATGACCGCGAGTGAAATTCTCATTATCCGAGATTTGGTCATTTGGTCTATGAATAGGGGAGGCAACTTTTTAATGTAACAATTTTTAAATATTTTGTATACTCTTTTTAAGATAAAAACAAAAATCATAAAGTATAGCATTGTTTTAAATAAATATTTTGTTATAAATTAATTTTTGCATTGTGCTGAAATTGTAAAATTTAATTGCGAAATTAATTTAATTTAATATTTGATTGATACTATTAGGAAAGCCCTTGCAGTTCTAATAACCTTGCGAGTGATAAGTTTGCGAATATTCCATCAATTTATAAGTGACATATAATTACTTCACTGTATAAACTTAGGCCCTAACATTTAACATAACAGCCAATCACCAATTAATTAATCATTCAATCTCTCAATTTTTTTGAAAACCTAAGCGAAGCTAGGCAGTATGCCTAGTTAATATATAATATTAAATATGATGGAATTTATAACTAACCGTAAACTTTGTTATTTCAATTTTTTTTAAATTTAATTAACAATTCTAGCAATGTCTAAAACAGTTACCCGTGTTTGATTTAATGAAAGACGTCCCCTTATTTTGGGGATCCAAAATTTTGAGTTATAACTCAGGGAATAGAGAAATAATGAATTGAAAGTCATCAAAATTGAATAGAAGTATGCTATAATAAAGCTACCGGTTTTTAGACTTTCCAACTAAACCTACAATTAAGTATTCAATAAGTAAATTTATTTATTTTCACAAGTTTACATAGCTAATATAAAACATTTGTTATAATCTTTACGTAAGGAAATTTAGAGCCTGTTATTGTGTTTTTCAAACATGTCTTAGTTACACTTGGTTAATTTAGCTATTCTTGTTAAAGTTATTTCCCTTTAATAAAATTTTGTTATTCGTATTTTCAAATGGGAGATAATTCGTTAATTAACTTTATATTCATTTCAAATTCATGCACCTTAGGTTGACCGCTTACGTATTTTACATATTAATATAACTTTAAGATATTGTAAACATTATATAGAGCTTAAGTTCTAAACAAAATAGTTTGGTATGTTTTTTTAGAATTATCAAGTTGAAAAACAAATACATCAGTAGCCGTTGTAGATTGCAATAATGTTAGTAGACATACAGTCTTATTCGTAAATTAAACATCTGATTAATTGTCTGTTCATTTTTTTTTTCACCCTCTCCTAAAGGATTCATTTATAACAATTTTAGGTTGGAATTTATAACATTTTTAACCTCTTATTCTTCAAAAACCAAAAATTGGTTACATAATCACACAATATAGATATTTTACAATAATAACTAAAGACAGTCAAGCTTAAAACAGTTAAATCCCTTTTTGGAACTCACCTTTGGTGGACTGCAGAGAGTCAAACACTACAAGAACTTTTTTTTTCAATGGTTTTTTTTCCAGACTTTTTTCTCCCGGGAGGGGGGAAGGAATAACAATTGTCTAAAGGGAGGGGGTGGGCTATGTTGTAATGTACAAAGTAGATTCGTGGATTTAGCAACAATTTCAATAGAATGTGATTACGCTTACAAACTGGAATTGAAGGAATTAATACAAACATTTGCGACGAAGGAGGCAAGTAAAATTTGATTTTGATGTCTACATATAACGTGTATGCAATTGATAATAAATTAATATGTCACTTTTAATTAATTGTTTTCTTTATAAATATGTTTTAGTAATTAATTTGTGTGAAAGGGGGCGTTTTAATAAGTTTGGCCTAGGGCGCTAAATAACTGGCGTCGGCACTGCTACTATGTAAGCGTGAAAGTAAAATTAAAGCCGACATATTTCAGGAAGTCACTTAAAAATGTTGTAGAAATTGAAAAAGAGCACATAATAATGTAATACATAATTTACAGAAGGAAAATGAAGTGTTTAAATATTAAAAATAAAACATAATAATGTATTGTGTTTCGTTGTAAACAGGCATTGTACACAGTATATTAGTATAGAACACTAAATTTTAGAAAAGCAAAAGTTAAAGGTAATCTGTTATGTATTGAAAAAAAAATAGATTTAAAATGGTAGAATGCTACGGGTTTCACTAAAGAAAAGAAAAAAAAAATAATACAAAGAGTATCTATTTAAAAACCAAAACGTCATTTCCTTTGGGATTTCCGAACAGTGGCTAAAAAAAAACCCACCGGGAATCCCCCAATCAGACTACATTGTGATATAATGACAGTCTTTGATGACGTGAGATTGTCTCGTATTGATCGATATAACCCCCCAACCCCTCACCCAATCAATCACAAATAAATTCAACACAATTTTTACACACACCCCACACACTTCTTTCTGTCTTTTCGTGCGGATATTTCCTTACCTTAATATAGAAAGTGACGTCAGGGAATGGTTCGTCGCAGCAGGCGTATCTGACGACGTTGCGCACACACTTGACGTAGAGCAGCTCCCATTCCCCGTTGACGATGTAATTGCTGAGGTCGACCTGGGTTTGGATCAGAAGAACAGGATGGGGAAAGTGGAGCAGATATAGAACATATTCATAGAAGCAAAAAACATTTTTCTTGAACTGGTAACATATTCATGGAAACAAAAAATATTTTCTACAACTGGTTTCATATTCTTAGAAACGAAAACGTATTTTTCTTCAACCGTAACATATTCATATAAACAAAAACATATTTTTCTTGAACTGGTAACATTCATAGAAACAAAAAAAAAAACATTTTTCTTGAACAGGTACCATATTCATAGAAACACACATATTTTTCTTGAACTGGTAACATAATCACAGAAAAAAACCATATTTTTCAAGTACTGGTAACATTTCACAGAAACAAAATTATATTTCTCTTGAACTGGTAACATATTCATAAAAACAAAGACATATTTTACTCCGCTGATAACTAGGTATAAATTTGGGTTTGAATCGAAAGAACAAGATGTTGAAAGAGATAAAGAACAAAGAAAAAAAATAACCAAAAAGATATTTTCTCGAAATGATTTCTAGATATAGATGACGGTTTGGTTCGGAAGAACAGTATCAGAAACATTTAAAGCAGGTATAGAACCTATTCATAGAATAAGGATTTAATAAAATCAGAGAAAGAGAAAAGAGCACTTAGGCTTATTTAAATCTTCAGTCCAAATACAATTTCTTGATTTTGTTTTTGGGGCAAGAAATTGTGTACAACAAGATTGCAAAACTATGTTTTTCTGTCTCAGGAAGGTGTAAAACGTCGAGATTTGCAAAAATTTCGATTATTTATTTGCACCATTACAATACTTTATCCGTTGTATACGAGAAAGTAATTTAAAAAAAGGATGTGTAAAAGCAGATTAAACATTGAACAACTTCATAAGAATCATAAGCATATTTTCACACAACGGTTGCTTTGTATGGTACAGGCGTCAACAAACTTGAAACATGGGGGGGGGGGGGGGGATCTTCATCGAACTTAAACACGATTTTGATTAGAATTTAGAGATATATTTATTGACTAAGAGATGGATAGAAATGAATTCGTTTTATAATATGTACTTTATTTAAAATCTAACAAATAAATTATTGTGCACGTTAGGTTTATAATTAGAGTATTTGTTACGGTCGTTATTACAGGATTTGTTACGGTCATCATTTACTACTGACAACAAGTAGGGCTAACCGGAATGTGAAACGAATTTCTATTATTTCAAATGCTAAGTTCGGGTTTAGATTTTTTTCGTTTATAAGGACATATCACACAACATATTTGGCACTATTAATTAAAAACTCAGTTTCATTCATTATCGGAAAAAGTTACCCAATAAAAAGACATACAACTAATTAACCTAATCATGTGCCGACAGTTAAAATAAACATCGCTGCATACACTTAAAAGATCAGAACGATTCCACGAAGAACTCTTTTCCCTGACAAATGGAATGTTTCTCCCTGTGAGAGGAGACATCTTTTCCAGCACAATAGATGGAGTGTGTCTACATTTGATGTATCCTTCCGCACTTGCAAACTCCCGGATAAGTGGCGGCTAAAGGGTTTACGGTAATTCTTAATTTAAATTGAACATCGGAAATGTGACAAAAAACATTTCCAATTTCCAGTGAATAAAAGGATTATGTGATTTAGTTTTTAGAAAGATATATATTTAAAATACACAACCTTTATCTCTATCCTTTCTCCACCTGTCTCCTCTTTACTCTATATCCCTTTCTTTCTATCTCTACATATATATATATATATATATATATATATATATATATATATATATATATATATATATATATATATCAGTATGTGTGTTGATATATCCCCGTCAGCCAGACAGCCATACTCCCCCCGCCCCAGCTCAGCCGGCACTAGAAGCCACTAAACAAGCACGCCAACAAGGGCTCACACCCCGACCAACCTCTGAGGTCCTGTTTGTTATATCGACCTGGTAGCCATCGTAGGTCCACGAGCCGAACTTGAGCGAGCACTCCTGGCTGTCGAAGGGAAAATAGGTCACGTCCACTTTGCACGAGCTCTGGAGTTTAGTCGGCACCGGCCAGAAGACGTTACCGTTGGGTTCTACCATGGCATTTGCTGGCATCAGGCCGTCGGTGTACTCGGCGGCGCTGTGGAAATACAGGGGGGGGTGTAGATTTATAGGGGGGTGTAGACTTATAGAGGGAGGTGTAGATTTATAGGGGGAGGTGTAGACTTACAGGGGGGTGTAGACTTATGGGGGGATGTAGACTTATGGGGGAGGTGTAGACTTATGGGGGGGTGTAAGGGGTCGTCCATAAATGACGTCACACTCGTAGCGAGGAGAGGGTTTGTAATTTTGTGACGGTGTGTGATGAGGAGGAGGGGGGGGGGGCTCAGATGGTGTGACGTCACACTTTTGCATTATAAAAAAGCAATGTTAGAAAACGAGTTTTAGCCGTTATTTCGCGTTTTAGAAAACTGTTTTAATAAATTGCAATAGGAATTGATTAAAATACTCTACGTTGACAGAATTCAGACAAGATTTTGGAAAAATATCGATGTTTTAAGAAAAACTTAACTGCAATTTTGAGGGGGGCGTTGGGCTGAGGTGTGACGTCATTTTTTTTTGGGGGGTAGTCTGGTTTTTTGTGACGATGTGTGACGGAGGGGATGGGGGATGTAAAAATCGTCCAAAAAAGCGTGACGTCATTTATGGATGATCCCTAGATCTATAGGGGATGTGTAGATTTATAGGGGAGGTGTAGATTTATAGGGGGCTGGGTTAGACTCAGAGAAGTGTGTATATAAACAGTGGACAAAATGGGATACTAATGCCTGATAGTGTCAATTAACGCCTGCAATTTGATCCTTAAAATAAAGACAATTTTTCGTATGGCTTAACGTTATATAAAAACCCACTTTTGTGTGACCGCTGTCTATTTTTGCCATAATTTTAAAAACCACCTATACGTCGTTAATAATGTGCCATGGCTACAATCATAGATATAATCATTTTCGTCTGTTATATAATGAGTATTGCTCAATTGTTTTGTTTATAATAGATACAGGTGTTTTTATTAATTTTTTAAAAAGAAATATGTAAAAGCCCCCAGCAGATCAAAAATGAAAACGTAATTTTAAAGATTGAAGATTCAGTTCATAAAGGAAGAAATAATCGTTTCCAATTTTTGTTATCGGACGTGTCTCGTGTGTTTCCATTTTCCGGTTTCAAAATTTGACCCAGTGGTTTCTTCATAGAATCAACAATTTAAAAAATTTCTAAATGTACCTTTAAGATGTTGATTATTGTAGTTTAGAAATACATTACGCCTGTGGAGTTTTATTTTTTTCCTTTTCTTGATGGACTTGTTTAGAAAATAATTGATCAACTAACAAAGGTTATGGAAATAAATCCAAAACGAAAAACAGGCTGAAATTGGAGTCAACGGCCTATATGGCGCATAACATGATGACACATAATACTTAATTGGGTTGGAAGCAATCCCGTCAAACATTACAATTAAGGATTACTTAACATTACTTTCATTATAGTTCAAACGAAATAATAAACATCAGGGCTGATGTTGTGTCAAAAACGACGAAGCGTATCTGCAAATTTTCAGTAGCTGTTAGACTCAGGGTAAATCTACTTCACCTATATTTCAGGACATAAGTTGCTGTTTAAGATGATGCTGATTTTAGCCTGGTAGGACTTTTTAACCGTGTTTTTTTTACTGAGGATTGAAAGCACTACGGACGAACTAGTTTTTATTTCCCGCTCCCCCCTCCCGACCTCTCTAAATATAGCAACATTATATTGGGTTAGGTTTATCAAGCTTGAATACACCTAATGATGGCTGTAAAGTCTTGAAGGCAAGATGAACTCAGCTGATCTGAATTGAATCGGCAAGACTCGAATGTCTCCAAGTTAGAAAAAAAAAACATCGGTACTGGGTGGGTAGATTTGCTAATGGGTTGGCTTGGTTATAACTTTGTGCTAAATAGATGTATTACACCATCAAATAATTCAACACTTGACAAATAGACCTTACACCTGACAAACAAACCCAACTCCTAACAAACAAACCCAACACCTAACAAACAAACCCAACACCTGACAAACAGACCCAACACCTGACAAACACAACACCTGACAAACACAACACCTGACAAACAGACCCAACACCTGACAAACAGACCCAACACCTGACAAACGAACCCAACACCTGACAAACAGACCCAGCACCTGACAAACACAACACCTGACAAACACAACACCTGACAAACAGACCCAACACCTGACAAACAGACCCAACACCTGACAAACAGACCCAACACCTGACAAACAGACCCAACACCTGACAAACAGACCCAACACCTGACAAACAGACCCAACACCTGACAAACACAACACCTGACAAACAGACCCAACACCTGACAAACAGACCCAACACCTGACAAACGAACCCAACACCTGACAAACAGACCCAACACCTGACAAACAGACCCAACACCTGACAAACAGACCCAACACCTGACAAACAGACCCAACACCTGACAAACAAACAGACCCAACACCTGACAAACAGACCCAACACCTGACAAACAGACCCAACACCTGACAAACAGACCCAACACCTGACACACAGACCCAACACCTGACAAACAGACCCAACACCTGACAAACCCAACACCTGACAAACCCTACACCTGACAAACAGACCCAACACCTGACAAACAGACCCAACACCTGACAAACCCAACACCTGACAAACCCTACACCTGACAAACAGACCCAACACCTGACAAACAGACCCAGCACCTGACAAACAGACCCAACACCTGACAAACAGACCCAACACCTGACAAACAAACAGACCCAACACCTGACAAACAGACCCAACACCTGACAAACCCAACACCTGACAAACCCTACACCTGACAAACAGACCCAACACCTGACAAACAGACCCAGCACCTGACAAACAGACCCAACACCTGACAAACAGACCCAACACCTGACAAACAAACAGACCCAACACCTGACAAACAGACCCAACACCTGACAAACCCTACACCTGACAAACAGACCCAACACCTGACAAACAGACCCAGCACCTGACAAACAGACCCAACACCTGACAAACAGACCCAACACCTGACACACAGACCCAACACCTGACAAACTGACCCAACACCTGACAAACAAACCCAACACCTGACAAACAAACCCAACACCTGACAAACAGACCCAACACCTGACAAACTGACCCAATACCTGACAAACTGACCCAACACCTGACAAACTGACCCAACACCTGACAAACAGACCCAACACCTGACAAACAGACCCAACACCTGACAAACCCAACACCTGACAAACAGACCCAACACCTGACAAACCCAACACCTGACAAACACAACACCTGACAAACGGACCCAACACCTGACAAACAAACCCAACACCTGACAGACCCAACACCTGACAAACCCAACACCTGACAAACAGACCCAACACCTGACAAACTGATCCAACACCTGACAAACTGACCCAATACCTGACAAACAGACCCAACACCTGACAAACTCACCCAACACCTGAAAAACAAACCCAACACCTGACAAACCCAACACCTGACAAACAGACCCAACACCTGACAAACTGACCCAACACCTGACAAACTGACCCAACACCTGACAAACCCAACACCTGACAAACAGACCCAACACCTGACAAACTGATCCAACACCTGACAAACTGACCCAACACCTGACAAACAGACCCAACACCTGACAGACCCAACACCTGACAAACCCAACACCTGACAAACAGACCCAACACCTGACAAACAGACCCAACACCTGAACAACAGACCCAACACCTGACAAACAGACCCAACACCTAACAAACCCAACACCTGACAAACCCAACACCTGTCAAACAGACCCAACACCTGACAAACAAACCCAACACCTGACAAACAGACCCAACACCTGACAGACCCAACACCTGACAAACCCAACACCTGACAAACAGACCCAACACCTGACAAACCCAACACCTGACAAACAGACCCAACACCTGACAAACAGACCCAACACCTGAACAACAGACCCAACACCTGACAAACAGACCCAACACCTAACAAACCCAACACCTGACAAACCCAACACCTGTCAAACAGACCCAACACCTGACAAACAAACCCAACACCTGACAAACAGACCCAACACCTGACAAACAGACCCAACACCTGACAGACCCAACACCTGACAAACCCAACACCTGACAAACAGACCCAACACCTGACAAACAGACCCAACACCTGAACAACAGACCCAACACCTGACAAACAGACCCAACACCTAACAAACCCAACACCTGACAAACCCAACACCTGTCAAACAGACCCAACACCTGACAAACAAACCCAACACCCGACAAACAGACCCAACACCTGACAAACTGATCCAACACCTGACAAACAGACCCAACACCTGACAAACTGATCCAACACCTGACAAACAAACCCAACACCTGACAAACAAACCACTCACTTGTTATACAGGACCATGTCAGGCAACCAGATCTTGTGGCACGGGATCCTCAGCTTCGTGATGTTGTTGAACTTTGACGGTTCCCACACCAGGAACTCGTCCACCCACTCCTGCAAGAGACCAGCATCGAACCTTATCAACCCAGTTCTATAGGGATGTGTTTATCATACTGACCTGTACATAACGCTATCAACCCAGTTCTATACTGATGTGTAAGTCATACTGACCAGTATAGAACGCTATCAACCCAGTTCTAGATGGATGTGTTTATCATACTGACCAGCATCGAACCTTATCAACCCGTTTCTATACTGATATGTATGTCCTACTGCCTTTTAACACAACTAGACACTAATGTGTTTATCATACTTACCAATACAGAACACTATCAACCCAGTTCAATATGGATGTGTCTATCATACTGACCAGCATAGAACACTATCAAACAAGTTCTATACGGATGTGTTTATCATACTGACCAGTATATAACGCTATCAATCAACCCCTTTCTATACTGGTGTGTTTATGATACTGACCAGTACAGAACGCTATTAACACAACTATATACTAATGTGTTTATCATACTGACCAGTACAGAACGCTATTAACACAACTATATACTAATGTGTTTATCATACTGACCAGTACAGAACGCTATTAATACAACTATATACTAATGTGTTTATGATACTGACCAGTATAGAACGCTATTAACACAACTATATACTAATGTGTTTATCATACTGACCAGTACAGAACGCTATTAATACAACTATATACTAATGTGTTTATGATACTGACCAGTATAGAACGCTATTAATACAACTATATACTAATGTGTTTATGATACTGACCAGTACAGAACGCTATTAATACAACTATATACTAATGTGTTTATGATACTGACCAGTACAGAACGCTATTAATACAACTATATACTAATGTGTTTATGATACTGACCAGTACAGAAGGCTATTAACACAACTATATACTAATGTGTTTATGATACTGACCAGTACAGAACGCTATTAATACAACTATATACTAATGTGTTTATGATACTTACCAGTACAGAACGCTAGTAATATAACTATATACTGGTGTGTTTATGATACTGACCAGTATAGAACGCTATTAATACAACTATATACTAATGTGTTTATGATACTGACCAGTACAGAAGGCTATTAACACAACTATATACTAATGTGTTTATGATACTGACCAGTACAGAACGCTATTAATACAACTATATACTAATGTGTTTATGATACTTACCAGTACAGAACGCTATTAATACAACTATATACTGGTGTGTTTATGATACTGACCAGTATAGAACGCTATTAATACAACTATATACTAATGTGTTTATGATACTGACCAGTACAGAACACTATTAATACAACTATATACTAATGTGTTTATGATACTTACCAGTACAGAACGCTATTAATGCAACTATATACTGGTGTGTTTATGATACTGACCAGTATAGAACGCTATTAATACAACTATATACTAATGTGTTTATGATACTGACCAGTACAGAAGGCTATCCACCCAGTTCTATGTACTTGTCAATCATACGAGTCAGTCTATAAACCACATTAAGGATATGTGATTGGTTTTCTTTACCGTAAGCTTGCGAATAACCCCCCCCCCCCCCACACACACAGTCACATAACATCATCACCCATCTTTTTTCCCCGGGAGTCTATTCATAAAACGTGTCTTGCTTATACTAATTAAGATATAGTTTTTTGCTGATTACGCGATTTTACTCTGATAAATAATTGATAGTACAAAATATGCGAGTTTTGCTCTTACAATAATTGATAAACTACATAAAACGTACAAGTAACTTAAGCGTTTCGCAACTAAACAGGTTAAAAACCTACCTGTACCAAACAGGTAGGTACAAGCGAACGAAGCTTTAAAATTGTTCCTGTTTATCCCAGTCAATCGATGTATAAATCGAGAGCTCTCTGCACTAAAGGCATGGGAAGATCGATAAGTCTGATTGAATTGTGGGAGGAATAATCCTGGGAAATATCCCATCAAATTATATTCGGGGAAATGAAACGTTACGAGTGGCAAAAATGTGTATTTATTTGCTGGTTGGGTGACGGGGGTTTTCGCTAGATGTAGTTTTTGTCCTGGTGTTTGCTGTCCAAATGTTGTTTGTGTTACCAAGCCAACGGTGAAGAAATGAGGTAGGTCAAGCGACACCCCAGACTAAACTCCGGCAGGTTTAAAAGCTCACGCTCATCTTTGTACCGGACTGTGAGATCTGGCGAGAGTACGTGAGATCTCGTTGATGGAGTGAGATTTAGTTGGAGACTTCAGATAGAGGGTACCGTGGTTCGGGTGACTCGACTCGGAAACTTATTTTAAAATCTGTCATGATTTTTTTTTTTCGTTTCACAAAAAGTTCATTTTCGCTCCACTGAATGATAGTATGCAATACCGGCACAACCATGGGCCATTTTTTTTTAAAATCATCATTTTACATTACAGTTATGCCAGGAAAATATCGCAGTAAAAATGAATCTAAAAAATAAATTGAATTTGTAAAATAAGTTATTCTAAATAAACAATTAGCAACTTTGGAATTAAGCAATGATTAAAAAACGGTTGCTGAAACTTGCCAAGTTTTAATTATCAGAATTTAAATTAAATAAACAATGAAAAGGTAAAATATTGAAAATAAAAGTATTTGCAAATGACGACTACAGACATTGCCGGTGTAATATGATTATGGTTCGAATCTGAGTGGGAATGGCGGGCTCAAATTGTTATAACCCCTGTACCATCAGACGAAGATTTAAAAATTCTAAAACCACAAAACAGATTTAAGTAGTTATGCAAATAATGACTAAAAAGGGTTATCATAACAAACTTATATAAATGAATTTAAAAATGAAATTAATTTTTTTTAAGCTTTATGAGCGACAATGATTTTCTTTATATACATAGGAATGCATTATATTTAAAGAAAATATTTTTATTAACATCTTTTTATTGCATATATAAAAGTCTTTTTTATTAAAAGCACTTTTATTATTTTTTAAATTAAATCCAATGAACTTATTGTCCATTAAAAGAAACAGAATTGTGCATTTTAACGAATAAAAATAACACTTTACACAGCAAACTTTAACTATTTAAAAGACAAATTAATCAAACATCTGCATACGTCAAATTGTATGTCACATTGCATTGTCATTGGGTCTTGACCTATTTCTCTGGTTTGAAAAAAATCGGTTCTGTAGAATCGATGAAATTTGGGTCGCAACTTTCGACCCTTGCCGAATCAAGTAAACAAAAAATGTATTAAGCTCTAAGCACAATAAATCAAGTTTAATAAACGCTTGTAAACTTTTTAAATTATAATGTTATTTAAAATTTTAAATTAAACATTTTATTAGTTGTTTTTGCTTTTTTTTTTCAGAAATAAATTCTGCTGTCTAAATATTTGATCCCGGATGTTACGTCCCTTACATGTCCCCTGCTTGTGTGTGTGTGTGTGTTGTGTGCTGTACCCTCCCTTTGGTGTATAGTTGTATCCCTTGGTTGAGTGTGTTTACATGGAGCGAGAGGTGTTCACGTGAGGTGTGTCAGGTGACGGGTGTCAGAGCGTGTGCCAGTGTGTGAATCAGTTAGTTGTAGTGTGGCTGTGGACGTGGAACGTGGAACGTGGGGTTGAGATCTGGATGTGAAGTTGTGCTGTGGCTGTGGACGGGGGAGACGTTGAGTATCTTGTTATTTTATGTTGTAGACTCCATTTGCTCTTTTATTATTCTTATTACTGTATACATTTATATTAAACATCTTATTGTTATTATTATATTTATGTGACCTAGGCTAGTTGCATCTTTCCTGTTCGCAACGCCAAATGTGACCTTCCCCGAGTCTATCCTGCCCGACAACGCCAATTGTAACGAGTTGAACCACTCATGCTACACAACATCGACTACAGTAGAAAGACTCGAAGATGCAGGTTCGCTATTGATCCTTTTATTACATGAATCAAGAAATGCTTCAATATAACACAATGAATCAACAGAAATGTTTCACAATAATAGTCTGAATCAACTGACCCCCTAACAGTCCTCACTAGGCTTCATATAACTGAATCCACATGTCTATTGTCCTTCTTAACACAATATAACCAACTTGAGTATGTCACACAGACTGACTGATCTAAAGCCAGCGATCGAAAAGGAAAAGGGGCGAGTTCTGCCGTCCCCTCCTATTTATGCCTTGTATCCGTACTCGTCTCCGTACTTGTATTCCTCCGTAATCGATACTTGTACTCGATGTCTCCGACCACTAGTTGCGTAGTTCTAACATACAGTCCGTGAAATAACATCTGCATCCCATCAATCAAAGTTGACAGGCCGTCTGAATCTCCTTGTACCGTTTCCCAAAATAGCACGCGTTGGCTTTGAGATTGTTATCAGCCCGACCCAATAAGCCACCTGTTGTGTTGCGTCAGACTGCAATACTGCGTCTCGGCTTCTCGTTCGTTATCAGATTTGTAACTAGTAGTTAGGCCCACCCTTTTTTTGTGTGTTTTCAACCACAAACAACGCCTGGCAGGTGCACTCCTCCAAAGTCAATCGCATAATCGTAAAAAAAAATTTTATTGTTCCACTCACTGTCCACGACGTCCCATTCGTATACGATTGACAGTTATACCTATTTCACATATCAACTGTGTCTACATCGTCTTCCTGAGACACAAAACAGTTCTAGAATTCACATCCACCCTTTTCGTTTGGTGCCTTCACCAGTTCACCTTTATAGCTTTTTGAACAGTCTGTTCTCATACCAGCGCGACCATGAAAGATTTGATGGTTGCTGACAAAAAATTTCGTCTTCCTTCTGTTCCTCAAACTTCTCCGCGGACCACTTATCTGATGGTCTACTGTCTCTCTGCTTCTGGAAGGAACGGGATCCTCTTTGTTGCCGTTATCCTCCACTTGTGTATCGCGGTTGTTCTGATGATGGTGATATGGTTCCGGGATGGGTATGTGAGTTTCCGTTATAATTTCCGGTTCCCTAATTGTCTTGGATTTCCTTGTGTGTAACTGCTCTTCTTGCCTATTCCAATATTTCTTTAATTGAGCAATATTCGCCCACCGATCCGGTTTGGCGTGATCGATGGGTCTTATCTTAAAGGGGCCACCTGCTACTTTAGGCATCTCCACGACTTGCCATATCTCCTGTCCCCAGAGATCGTGGATTTTGTTTCTGCCTAACGGGTGGCTACGCAGTAATACCCTGTCATTCAGTTTGAGTGGCGGGTCCTTTGTCTGTACCGGCGGTTCCCTTCGCCGTGCTTCATGTTCTAGTCTTTCCTGTACTACCCTGTACATTTCCCTAATTCTTCTCATATGTTCATTCACATATTCCAGTGCGGTGTATGAGCCAGTCATACTCTCCCTTTTTCCTAGGAACAACTCAAGAGGGAGTCGAGCCTCCCGTCCGAACAGCAACATGTATGGCGTAAAGCCGGTTGTGGCATGGGGTGTGCAGTTGTATAGATATACCAACTCTGGGAGAAAATCAGGCCAACGTTTTTTCTGTTCAGGTTCTAACGTACGCAGCAAATCATGCATGCTGCGGTTGAACCGTTCACACTGTCCGTTTCCTTTCGGATTAAATGTGGTTGTTCTAGATTTGTTGATCCCGTAGTGGCTGCACAGTTGGTTAATTACTTCTGACTCGAAAGCCCTTCCTTGGTCAGAATGTAATTGTCTTGGTATGCCATATTTGATGAACCAATGTTCTATTAAGACCTTTGCCACTGTTTTGGCGGTCTGATCTCGCGTGGGCACCGCCACCGTCCATTTGGTGAATACATCAGTCATTACCAACACATGTTCCGTCCCATCCGATGATTGCTCCAACGACGTAAAGTCCATAGCCACAATCTCTAGTGGTTTTGTCGCTAATAGGTGTCCCGATGGCTGTCTCATTTTGACAACTGGCATTTTCGCATGCTGACACCTCACACAAGCCTCACAATGGCGTTTGACCTCCATTTCCATATTGGGCCAGTAACACCTCCGTCGTAATATTTTGTGCGTCCTGTCCTGACCCTGGTGTCCTGCCCTGTCATGTGCCAACCTTAGCACTTCTTCTCTTAACTGTCCAGGCACCACCACCTGGTGTATTGTCCCATCAATTTGGTCATGAATTCTCCGCATGAGAACACCATCCTCTATACTGAGACGGTCCCACTGACTCAGTATTTTCTTTGTTTCTCGACCAAATTGTTCTCTTTCCCTTCTTCCTGGGAATTTTTGTTCCTGGACGTATTTCAATAGCGGTTGCAAGCCACTATCCGTTCTCTGGGCATCTCTTATCTTTTTGTGATTAAGGCAATTAAAATCACTACTGTCCATATGTTCGGGTTCCGTGGATATGTGCTCCACCCCGGTCTGCCCGTTTTGCATCACTTGTACCCCATGAGGGATATCTGTTGACGCTCGGACCTCACATATTCCTGTCAGCGTTTCTTCCTCATCACCCGGTCTCTCGTAAGGATTCCTTGATAAGGCGTCCGCATTGCCGTTGGACCGCCCCGGGCGATACTTTATCTCTAGGTCAAAGAGTGCCAATTCTGCTGCCCATCGCTGTTCGATGGATCCCAACTTTGCTGTCTTTAGGTGACTCAAGGGGTTATTGTCAGTGTATACCACACATTTAGCACCTAATAGATAGTCCCTGAATTTTTCAGTCACAGCCCATTTTAATGTCAAAAGTTCTAGTTTCATGGCGCTGTAATTTGTCATGTTCTTCTCTGATCCCTTCAGAGCTCGACTGGCATAAGCAATAACCCTGAAGCCTTGCTTTTGTTGTTGTGATAGCACAGCTCCCAGACCTTTCGAGCTGGCGTCAATTTCTAGCCGAAATGGTTTGTCAAAGTCTGCGTATCCCAATATCGGCGCCTCTGTCAAAGCCTTTTTCAATAGCTTAAACGAGTTCAGGCATTCATCAGTCCATAATTCACCTATCCGTTGTGTTTTACCTTTCTTTTTCTCCTTACTGTGTTTCTTTGTCATTTTGTTTACCAAGTCATGCAATGGTGCGGCAATTTTTGCAAAACCCGGCACAAATTTTCTATAATAGGAAGCAAAGCCCAAGAATGACCTGACCTCTACCGTAGTTGTTGGTTGTTTCCATTCTTTAACAGCTGCAATTTTATCTGGGTCAGTGGCGATGCCATCCGACGAAATCACGTAACCCAAAAAATGTACCGATTTCAAACCAAAGCAGCATTTGTCTGGGTTCAGCTTTACTCCTATCTCCCTAAGACGGAGAAACACTTGTTCTAATCTTTTTAGATGGTCCTCCCAAGTTTTTGAATAAACTAGTATATCATCCAAGTACACCAACATTATTTGAAATAGAAAGTCACTCATAGCACTCTGCATTACTCGCTGGAATGTAGCAGGTGCATTAGTTAGACCAAACGGCATACGGGTCCACTCGTACAGTCCCAGTGGAGAAATAAATGCAGTTTTATGTTGATCGTTGGGGTGCATGGCCACTTGGTGGTAGCCACTAGCCAAATCCAAGGTAGAAAAAAATCTTGCTCCCCCCAACGCATCAAGACATTCATCAATACGAGGCAAGGGGAATGCATCCCTTCTTGTGATATTGTTCAATTTCCGGTAATCACAACACAGTCTTATCTCCCCTGACTTCTTTTTTACCACTACTATCGGTGCCGCATACGGGCTCGTACTGGTTGTAATAATTCCCTTTTTTAGTAGATCATTCAGGTGTGCTTTCACCGCCGAGTAGTGACTCGGTGGTAATCTTCGATAAGGTTGCGCCACCGGCTTGTCTTGTAGTAAGGGTATCTGGTGTTTTATTACTTCCGTGTACCCCAAATCACCCTCATACGAGGCAAATATATCACTGTATTTATTCAGCAATTCATTTAGTTTTGGGTCCTCAGTTTCCGGGAATGTATATGACCGGCCATCCTGTTTCTTCACCTCGGCCGTCACATTGACCGACCTAATTGTTACTTCATTACTGCTGGTATTGCTCAGTTCGATACACTGTGCCGACCTTAGTACCTCGACGTTCTGTGGTACTCCTACCAGAGTATTAGGTGGTATAAAAATTTCTTCATCCAAAACATTTGCCACTAATCCTTGAACTAGTCCATTTTCCGCTGATGTGTATGTCCGCAGTAACACGACGCCTGCCCTCAGTGCGGCGCCACATGGTTCTATCATCACATCACCATTCACGCTTCTATCACCAATTTGTAATGTGATTGCCTTGACCGTGTTTGCCGGGACTGCTGTCCTTCCTCTGGTCTTGGCAAACCTGGCCAACTTGGATCCCCGACCTGGTGTGGTCGATCCGACAATATTTGTAAGAAATTCTGGCAACTGGCCAAGAATATTCATGCCCAACAGGCAAGGTATATTTGACACATTTGTCTCTAGGTTGTGTTTCGTCACGAACACCCCAACCTGCTTCAACCTATGTCCTGCCACCACGACATCCGCCAGAAAATAACCACAGTATGGAATGGTTAGTCCATTAGCTGCCGTCAGGCGCATGCATGTGTCAGACCTCAACCTATGGTCTTTTCCTTTCATCCATTTGGTGTAAAAATTTTCCGTGATTGTCGTCACCTGGGAGCCTGTATCCACAATCGCCTTCACCGCGATGTCCCCAATCGTAATCACCATTTCGGGACAGACTCCCATAATTTTGCTTCTTGGGCCATACCCTCGCCCCTCTGTAGCCTGGCCCTGCCTTACAGAGGACGACCGTTTCCCTGGCAGTACCGTGCCATAGGTCCGGGTTGTGAACAAGACAAACAAATTGGTCGACCGTCGGCCGTCCATTGGAGTGATGGCTTGGCAGGACGCGGCCGTCCAACCCGTCCCTGTTTTGTCCCGTTCTTTTCCTGATTCTCAGCTGTTGACCTGCTTTCTAACCTCTCCAAACGTTGGTCAACCTTATCTAGGTGGGCCACCAGTTGAGCCATCATGGTCTCTATCGTGTCGGCCCCTGTGGGTGGGGATTGTCTCTGTTCAGGCACAGAGACTTTGTCCACCGAACAGTTCGATTGGTCCTCATCCTCGGACCTGCGGATCGCTGAGTTCCTGACCTGAAGGAAGGTCAACTGCGGTTCTTTGTGGACCTCCTCTTTCAACTCTCTTCTTAGGATCGGGGTTGCCAGCCCCTCAATGAAATGATCCCTCAGTAGGCGTACATCAATGTCAGGTGTTTTGACCTTTACCGAATCAAAGGCCCTGTTCATCCGGTGTGAGTACTCCATCACACTCTCCGCCAATCTCTGCCTCAAGCCTACGAACCCTGCTAGCAGTTGCGATCCCGACCGTCTCTCCCCAAAGGTCTCCATAATCAGATCC
Organism: Physella acuta; assembly: GCF_028476545.2. Taxonomy (NCBI): domain Eukaryota; kingdom Metazoa; phylum Mollusca; class Gastropoda; family Physidae; genus Physella; species Physella acuta. The sequence goes on from NW_026732403.1 coordinate 100,007, forward strand.
AGCACCTTATCTGGATCTGATTGGATGGTTTTATCGTGGCATTTGACCTCTGCCCTAACCGTCTCTCCTATGCTGCCCATCAGCAGTCTTAATCTTTCCTCTGGTGACATGCCTCTCGAGGCCCAGGCCGCTTTGACCTCTTCACTGAACCTGTTGGTTAAAGTGGGATCACCGTCCCCGTAAAATTTGTTAATGTGGGACTCTCTGGGTAGGACCACTATATGGGTCTGCTTCTCGTCCAGAGTAGACATTTTATCCCGTAAGTAAAACAAAAGAGTTCTTTCTTACCGTGTGTGTATGAAAAAATTTTCCTCAATTTTCACAGTTCCTGAATGTCCGAATTCACATACACACAAAACACAGTTATGCACAAGGTTGACTATGGGTGCCTAAATCGGCAAGTCTAGTTGAATTCATCCTGCTCGCAGCGCCAAATGTGACCTAGGCTAGTTGCATCTTTCCTGTTCGCAACGCCAAATGTGACCTTCCCCGAGTCTATCCTGCCCGACAACGCCAATTGTAACGAGTTGAACCACTCATGCTACACAACATCGACTACAGTAGAAAGACTCGAAGATGCAGGTTCGCTATTGATCCTTTTATTACATGAATCAAGAAATGCTTCAATATAACACAATGAATCAACAGAAATGTTTCACAATAATAGTCTGAATCAACTGACCCCCTAACAGTCCTCACTAGGCTTCATATAACTGAATCCACATGTCTATTGTCCTTCTTAACACAATATAACCAACTTGAGTATGTCACACAGACTGACTGATCTAAAGCCAGCGATCGAAAAGGAAAAGGGGCGAGTTCTGCCGTCCCCTCCTATTTATGCCTTGTATCCGTACTCGTCTCCGTACTTGTATTCCTCCGTAATCGATACTTGTACTCGATGTCTCCGACCACTAGTTGCGTAGTTCTAACATACAGTCCGTGAAATAACATCTGCATCCCATCAATCAAAGTTGACAGGCCGTCTGAATCTCCTTGTACCGTTTCCCAAAATAGCACGCGTTGGCTTTGAGATTGTTATCAGCCCGACCCAATAAGCCACCTGTTGTGTTGCGTCAGACTGCAATACTGCGTCTCGGCTTCTCGTTCGTTATCAGATTTGTAACTAGTAGTTAGGCCCACCCTAGCTACATTTATATAGTGTTAGTTGTCTTTGTTTGTCGCTACATATATATATATATACCCTAGATTCCAGAACCCAACATTTGGGGGCTCGTCCGTTTAGCATGGCTACTACCAGGAGTGCCAGAAGACAGCTAATAAGTGACTTGAAGGAGGAGGGAAAGCTAACCGGGCTGACCGATGACAGTTTGGCGGAGTGGGTAAAGGAAGAGTTGAGGAGGGTGGAAGATGCGAAGGTTGAGGTTGTAGCAAAGGTATGTAACCCTGTACCCCGCTTGAGGGACGTGGCGGCGATGACGGTGGACGAAGACCTGGGTGCGTATGTGAGGCACTTTGAGAGTCAAGCAAAGAGACAAGGCATTGACCCCAAGGACTGGTCGCTCCTTCTGACGGACAAGATGAGTGGACAACTGAAGACTTTCCTCGTTGAGACGGGACTGAACTTGCATCATGACTTCGAGTCAGTAAAGGTAAAGTTATTCACGCACGCAGGTTTCAACGAGGAAAAGTATAGGGTCAGATTCCACCAGCTGGTACCAACACACGACGATATGAGAAGCTTCGCAGTCAACACAGAAGCCGCGTTGAGAGCGTGGGTCCTGCAGTCGGGAATAAAGGAAACGTTTGAGGACTTGATGAACCTCCTAATAGTTGATCGGATAAAATCGGTTGTCACGTGTGATCTGTTGGAGAGGCTGAATGGTGCTGCTAAGGTAAGTGTGGAAGATAATCTTAAAGTTATTGACAACTATAAGAGCACTCAAATCGCTAGAGTGACGAGGCCAGTAAACCAAACCCCTCCGTACGTCGCTGCTAGTTCGACAGCAGAGAGGATACCCTGGCAAAACACGACACCGCGATCTCCAGGACACCACACTTGCCCTGGTGTACAGCCTATGCATGGTGTTAGGAAGGTCAGCCGGAGCAGTAAATGTTTCACATGTGGACGTTATGGACACTATGCCAGGGATTGTCATAGCAATAGTAATAGCGGTTTTCCTTGGAGAAATAGGTCAGATAAAAGAGCTGTTGTGGTGTATGGAAACAACAAAAGACCTTATCGGTGCTACAAGTGCAATGAACAAGGTCATATTGCCAAAGAGTGCAGTATGGATATAGATACAGGCGCCTGTTATAGCTGTAGAAAGCCAGGCCACATACAACGAAACTGTGCGTACTGAAAATGTACATCGACGGTCAGATGATCTCAAGTGTTATTGCTGCGGTGGTGTTGGTCACATATCACGGGTGTGTCCCACAGCTCAGCGTGATATGTTAGGAAATTTTTCCCTGCTTAAAGACTCTCATATGAGAGTGAGGTAAAGCACGAAATTTGGAGGCGTATCCTTACAAAGGTAGTGTCCTTGGTAAGTTTTTGTTAAGATAATTTATTCAATCAATGTTAATTTTTCTTTGTTTTTTTTTACAGAAGCTGTGTATGATGATTACGGGCTGGAGATGATTAATGTAGTTAAAACGGCTATCGAGAAGGGAACTAAGTTTGATCGCCTTTAAGGAAAGATGACCATCTATGGCGACGTACGCATCTGCCGATGGGCCCTTGCACTACAGGAATTAGCCTGTACTGTGAAACATATCAAGGGAACTGAGAACTTTGTAACAGACATTCTATCACGAGTGTTTGCGACAACTAGTGTATATGATATTGAGAAATTTATTATTGTTGGAGATAGTATGATTATGTTAAGGAATTTACTATTGGGGCATTATAATATGATTATATTGAGAAATGTTTGAGAAAGGTATTACTGATGCAGTATAGAATGATTATGCTGATTAATTTTTTTTATTGTGGCTTCTCATATGTATCATTATAGGTTGAGATAGTCAGACCACGAGCTTGGTGCCCGGCCGGAGAAAAACCATAGTCCACTCTCATGACCGAATTGTTCAAGCTGGATGCGAGCCACAATCTGGACCAAACTGTCCAGGCTGGATACACGCCACACTCTGGATCAAACTGTCCAGGCTGGATACAAGCCACACTCTGGATCAAACTGTCCAGGCTGGATACACGCTACACGGTCAAAACGAGGCTTCCTAAGGACTAAAGAATAAGTAGTCGAGCTCGGGCACCAACAGTGGCTAATGGAACAAGAAATATTTGATCTCTTTGAAGAAAAAGAGATCTGAAGGTGGAGGGGAGGGATGTTACGTCCCTTACATGTCCCCTGCTTGTGTGTGTGTGTGTGTTGTGTGCTGTACCCTCCCTTTGGTGTATAGTTGTATCCCTTGGTTGAGTGTGTTTACATGGAGCGAGAGGTGTTCACGTGAGGTGTGTCAGGTGACGGGTGTCAGAGCGTGTGCCAGTGTGTGAATCAGTTAGTTGTAGTGTGGCTGTGGACGTGGAACGTGGAACGTGGGGTTGAGATCTGGATGTGAAGTTGTGCTGTGGCTGTGGACGGGGGAGACGTTGAGTATCTTGTTATTTTATGTTGTAGACTCCATTTGCTCTTTTATTATTCTTATTACTGTATACATTTATATTAAACATCTTATTGTTATTATTATATTTATATAGTGTTAGTTGTCTTTGTTTGTCGCTACATATATATATATACCCTAGATTCCAGAACCCAACACCGGATATTTCCCAAAGGACGTGACAAGTTTTTAACAGACATTATCAATGCGAGGACCATCCACTGAAGCTTTCACAGTGGTTACTCTTGGCGGGAAAAATAGTGACAGGGAAAGACAACCCTGCGACAATGATTGGCACGGTTTAGACAAGGATTACCTTAATTAATGAACGAATCGTACGTTAAGTTTGGAATTCTTATAGAATTTTAAATTGTTGAACTGATGCGCGAAATATGAGCAAGGGGACATTTATCCTTTGAAATAGTTTCGATTAGCATACATAATTTTTTTGTCGACACGTATACGTTCATTAATGCGTAGTCTGAGGTGTAATATTTGACAATTGCGATGTTAAGAATCAATATTAACAAATTAACCTCATGTCGCCTTCATTAGTATAAAATAAAATAACATTTTAAAATGCTACTGTTTTTTAAGTTTATATATATTTATGTAGTTGTTTTTACTCATAGAACTATATGTAAATAAAATATTTTGTATAAAGAACATACAATTTATAATTTAAGTTTACGATATAATTTTAATTTGTTTTGATATTGATCAAATTTATATATCTTTTTAACCACTTGTGAACATAATATTTTGTTGTCTCCCCTAGGCCTTTTTAAAATAGCAAAATAAGATAGGTATCACAAGAAACATTCAATGAAAAATGAAGTTGTTGTTTTTCTTCATTTCTATGGGTCTAAATTTATTAAGTACTGTCTTACTGTTAATTAATTATATGTTATGTATGCCTATAATACCTACACCTGCAAAGACGCCTAAGCCTACCTAAAGACTTCTTATTTCTAGCGATGGTAGTGATTCCCTCCAACATATTTAATCATTACGTGTCTATGATTTCAGCCTGCTTTCTGTTTGGATTTGCTTCCAAAGCCTTTATCCAACCAAGAACAAACTACAAGTTGTTCTCGATTGCTCAGCCGAATGTACGATCATCAATAAAGTAGGTACTCACACAGCTAGGTCTAATTTTAGGTCATATGCGGACAAATATTTTGTACAAAACTCGACCATAGACGATACTACAATTAATTGTATGAGAGCAGACGGTGTTAATCGAAGACTTGCAAAAACTTAAACCGTCGGTCTATCAGAAAAGAAATTTAAAACCTAACATCGCTATAATTATTTCAGCCTATCAATTATCCGAAACCTTAAAATTACAATGTTTTGCTTATAGTTGTAAACTTATATTTTTTACATTTTAAAAAATCTACGAGAATCACCGCCTCTTGGGAAATGAGTGCCTTCCTGTTTGGAAACCCCCCGAATTAAGATATTGTTTTAATGTCAAAATGTACTTTAAAATTATTTTTATTTTAAAAAATAATTTCCTAATATGTTTGTCTGAGTTTTTTATATCAGTTTTCTCAACAAGAAAGCTTTCTGTCAGAGCCAAAAGTGATTAAATATTTTAATCAATCAACGTAATTCCACGTGAGCTGATCTAGAAATTCTAACACATGACAGAGGTCAACGCTGTCTGGAATCTCAGGACTCGCAGACTAAACGTCAGACGTGTTGAGTGATGCAGGTTCAGAGGGCAGCTTCGTTGGCCACACCTCCAGTATATTGGCCACACTACCCCCAGCATGTTGGCCACACTACCCCCAGCATGTTGGCCATACTATCCCAGCATGTTGGCCACACTACCCCAGCATGTTGGCCATACTACCCCAGCATGTTGGCCACACTACCCCAGCATATTCTCTACAATACCCCCAGCATGTTGGCCACACTACCCCGGCATGTTGGCTACACTACCCACAGCATGTTGGCCATACTACCCCAGCATGTTGGCCACACTACCCCAGCATGTTGGCCATACTACCCCAGCATGTTGGCCACACTACCCCAGCATGTTGGCCATACTACCCCAGCATGTTGGCCACACTACCCCAGCATGTTGGCCATACTACCCCAGCATGTTGGCCACACTACCCCAGCATGTTGGCCATACTATCCTCAGCAAGTTGGCCATACTATCCCCAGCAAGTTGGCCACACTACCCCAGCATATTCTCTACAATACCCCCAGCATGTTGGCCACACTACCCCGGCATGTTGGCCACACTACCCCAGCATGTTGGCCATACTATCCTCAGCAAGTTGGCCATACTATCCCCAGCAAGTTGGCCACACTACCCCAGCATATTCTCTACAATACCCCCAGCATGTTGGCCACACTACCCCGGCATGTTGGCCACACTACCCCCAGCATGTTGGCCACACTACCCCAGCATGTTGGCCACACTACCCCAGCATGTTGGCCATACTACCCCCAGCATGTTGGCCACACTACCCCAGCATGTTGGCCATACTACCCCAGCATGTTGGCCATACTACCCCAGCATGTTGGCCATACTACCCCGGCATGTTGGCCATACTACCCCAGCATGTTGGCCATACTACCCCCAGCATGTTGGCCACACTACCCCAGCATGTTGGCCATACTACCCCAGCATGTTGGCCACACTACCCCAGCATGTTGGCCACACTACCCCAGCATGTTGGCCATACTATCCCCAGCAAGTTGGCCACACTACCCCAGCATATTCTCTACAATACCCCCAGCATGTTGGCCACACTATCCCGGCATGTTGGCTACACTACCCACAGCATGTTGGCCATACTACCCCAGCATGTTGGCCACACTACCCCAGCATGTTGGCCATACTATCCTCAGCAAGTTGGCCATACTATCCCCAGCAAGTTGGCCACACTACCCCAGCATATTCTCTACAATACCCCCAGCATGTTGGCCACACTACCCCGGCATGTTGGCCACACTACCCCAGCATGTTGGCCATACTATCCTCAGCAAGTTGGCCATACTATCCCCAGCAAGTTGGCCACACTACCCCAGCATATTCTCTACAATACCCCCAGCATGTTGGCCACACTACCCCAGCATGTTGGCCACACTACCCCCAGCATGTTGGCCACACTACCCCCAGCATGTTGGCCACACTACCCCAGCATGTTGGCCATACTATCCCCAACTAGATGGCCATACTACCCCCAACACGTTGCCACACTATCCCCAACTAGTTGGCCACACTACCCCCAACTAGTTGGCTACACTACCCATACTATCCTCAGCAAGTTGGCCATACTATCCCCAGCAAGTTGGCCACACTACCCCAGCATATTCTCTACAATACCCCCAGCATGTTGGCCACACTACCCCGGCATGTTGGCCACACTACCCCAGCATGTTGGCCATACTATCCTCAGCAAGTTGGCCATACTATCCCCAGCAAGTTGGCCACACTACCCCAGCATATTCTCTACAATACCCCCAGCATGTTGGCCACACTACCCCGGCATGTTGGCCACACTACCCCCAGCATGTTGGCCACACTACCCCAGCATGTTGGCCACACTACCCCAGCATGTTGGCCATACTACCCCCAGCATGTTGGCCACACTACCCCAGCATGTTGGCCATACTACCCCAGCATGTTGGCCATACTACCCCAGCATGTTGGCCATACTACCCCGGCATGTTGGCCATACTACCCCAGCATGTTGGCCATACTACCCCCAGCATGTTGGCCACACTACCCCAGCATGTTGGCCATACTACCCCAGCATGTTGGCCACACTACCCCAGCATGTTGGCCACACTACCCCAGCATGTTGGCCATACTATCCCCAGCAAGTTGGCCACACTACCCCAGCATATTCTCTACAATACCCCCAGCATGTTGGCCACACTATCCCGGCATGTTGGCTACACTACCCACAGCATGTTGGCCATACTACCCCAGCATGTTGGCCACACTACCCCAGCATGTTGGCCATACTATCCTCAGCAAGTTGGCCATACTATCCCCAGCAAGTTGGCCACACTACCCCAGCATATTCTCTACAATACCCCCAGCATGTTGGCCACACTACCCCGGCATGTTGGCCACACTACCCCAGCATGTTGGCCATACTATCCTCAGCAAGTTGGCCATACTATCCCCAGCAAGTTGGCCACACTACCCCAGCATATTCTCTACAATACCCCCAGCATGTTGGCCACACTACCCCAGCATGTTGGCCACACTACCCCCAGCATGTTGGCCACACTACCCCCAGCATGTTGGCCACACTACCCCAGCATGTTGGCCATACTATCCCCAACTAGATGGCCATACTACCCCCAACACGTTGCCACACTATCCCCAACTAGTTGGCCACACTACCCCCAACTAGTTGGCTACACTACCCATAACTCGATGGCCACGCTACCCCCCCCCCCACAGCATGTTGTTCGTTGGCCATACTACCCCCAACTAGTTGGCCACACTACCCCAGCATGTTGGCCATACTATCCTCAGCAAGTTGGCCATACTACCCCCAACTAGTTGGCCACACTACCCCAGCATGTTGGCCACACTACCCCCAGCATGTTGGCCACACTACCCCCAGCATGTTGGCCACACTACCCCAGCATGTTGGCCATACTATCCCCAACTAGATGGCCATACTACCCCCAACACGTTGCCACACTATCCCCAACTAGTTGGCCACACTACCCCCAACTAGTTGGCTACACTACCCATAACTCGATGGCCACGCTACCCCCCCCCCCCCCACAGCATGTTGTTCGTTGGCCATACTACCCCCAACTAGTTGGCCATACTACCCCCAGCATATTGGCCACACCACACACAACACGATGGCCACAAAAATATGGTTTCTCAAGTTGAACATCTAATAACTTATCTAAGAGATATGCAAGGACGAGATTCAACTATAGGTAAAACAGTATAAAGAAAGAAATAATACTCACTCAAACATTATTGTGCTATATTTTAAAAATCTTTTTACCATATAAATTTAGTTCGTAATTTGACAGCCAGACATTACGTTCAGAAAATCAATTATTTTGTCCGTTATTTTTAAATAGCTAAGGTGGGAATCGATTTCTGGTGACACCTGTAAGGACAGCAACTTGACCAAAGGTTCATTGACAGTAAGTTGACTTGATGGTCAAAGACCGCAAACAATTTAACTTTATGTCTATAGACAGTAAACATAGTGGTTCAATGGTCTATAGACAGTAACAAAGTGACTTGATGGTCTATAGACAGTAACCAAGTTGACTTGACGGTCTATAGAGAGCGACCAAGTTGACTCGATGGTCGTGTGACTATGAGTACGCTGACTCAAGGATCCATTGACAAAAAACTAAGCCGACCAGTTAAAAGTAATGAAGTAATCTTTGTAAATTATAGACCACACAGAACAAACAACCATATAAGTCAGTCATACATAGAGTAGTCTGCTGAAAGTTTGCCAGGCTTTGTCAACGGTTAAATGACGTAATCAAGTTGTCAGAATGTGCGTGTCACGTGGGCTATCTGTGATCCGATTAGTCTGGGTATTTATAGCATAATACGTCATCGATGTATGCGTACAAGATGGCCAGACTAGGGTGTTAATTAACAGCTGGCCTAATTAACGCTGTCACGTATTGCTTAACTACAAGGCGTTGATTGGATTTATTGGGGTGTTATCTTCGTGTTATATTTGGATAGCTGTTATCTACGTGTTATATCTGGATAGCTGTTATCTTCGTGTTATATTTGGATTGCTGTTATGTTCGTGTTATATTTGGATAGCTGTTATCTTACTGTTACATTTTGATAGCTATTATGTTCGTGTTATATTTGCATAGCTGTTATCTTACTGTTATACTTGGATAGTTGTTATATTCATGTTATATTTAAATAGCTTTTATCTTCGTGTTATATTTGGATAGCTGTTATGTTCATATTATATTTGGATAGCTTTTATGTTCATATTATATTTGGATAGCTGTTATGTTCATATTATATTTGTATAGCTATTAGGAAAAAAAATTGTTGAGTGAAATTAAAGAGGAAAGTATTTGTAAGTGTAAGGTAGCATGTAGGTCTATGGTACATAGAAGCGTCTAGGTGTGGTATTGAGTAGGTAGGTAGTGTGTGTGTTGATATGAGTGCATAAAAAGATCCAGACACCGCCTCATTATCATGACTTTAGCTGAGTGTGTATACATTTGTGTGTGTGTGTTTACATGTGTGCATATTAAAATCCAGACACCGCCTGATTGTCATGACCTCAGCTGAGTGTGTTGTGTGAGTGTGTATACATTTATGTGTGTGTGTGTTTACATGTGTGCATATTAAAATCCAGACACTGCCTGATTGTGGTGACCTCAGCTGAGTACACATTTTATGCTGGTCATCTCGTTCTCATCAGGCTCCGCTCACTGGCCGTCAGCAGACAGCATTAGCACTGGGAGATTGGTCTGCCTAGTAGACTAGCAGTGGAACGCCACCACCCCCCCCCCCCACACACACACACATACCCTACCCCTCTACCCACAAAAATAAAAAGAAACAAAATAACGATAAAAAGTTAACAAGACTTTATGCATATGTGTATAACTATGAACAAATATCGGGAAAGATATGAGAGTTTACCTCCATCCCATATATATAAACTTTCATCTAGCTTCACCCCCAACCCCAACATACGCTGAAATTCATAATCCGTTTTAATTTCTAGAGGTCTAAAGATACCTAGTCTGTTATTTTCATGATCTCTCACTATACACAGTTCAATACTTTAGCTGATCGGATTCAATACCCACAAGTGTTGCATCGATTTATAAATTGACATCGATTCACATATTAGCTTGTCACTAGCTACAAGTAATGACAGTTACGTCAACAGTGTTTACTACATCCGTGAAATACATTCAACCTATATTCATATAACTAAACCTTTTTTGTGAAGATTTCTTTGATGTCATTTGTCCTTTCCCATCTAAATTACATTCTCGTTGTTCTTATTAAAAATAGCCAAAATATATTTTTATCATATTAATCAGCTGTCGTCCTGTTAGAAATGGTAAGCAAACGGAACTTTTTCCCAGCATTTCAGTTTGTTTCAAGATCTGGAACCTTTGGCGTAGGCAGGGGGGGTTGGGGGGGGGGGGGTCATAATCCCCCCATAGACCCCTCGGTATATATATATATAAAGTATGAGGGAGGGTGCAAATCGAAAGTTTGAGGGGGGGGGGTGCAAATCGAAAGTTTGTCCCCGGGTAAAAATTAAAAATTGGAATCCCCCCCCCCCTTTGAGACGATCCTGGCTAGGCCACTGTCTGGAACTAATGGGGCTAGATGTAATCTTTAATTACAACTATCGTATTATCTGCAAATTAATTATTTTCGTAATGCTCCAACATGTCATATAATCTTCAAACCTGTGGTCTTCCTAAGTATGTTATATGTTTTATGTTATGTGTATGTAACATGACCCAAAGTAAACCAACATATTAGTTGGAAAGGTTATAACATAACCCAACGTTTACCACTAGTCAGGGTATTACATAACGCAACGTTTACCACTAAACTAATTTATAAGATTATAATATAACCTAACGTTTACCACTAAACTAATGTATAAGATTATAATATAACCCAACGTTTACCACTAATCAGGGTATTACATAACGCAACGTTTACCACTAAACTAATTTATAAGATTATAATATAACCTAGCGTTTACCACTAAACTAATGTATAAGATTATAATATAACCTACGTTTACCACTAAACTAATGTATAAGATTATAATATAACCTAACGTTTACCACTATATTAATCTATAAGGTTATAACATAACCCATTGTGAAACAACATTAATCCGAACGGTTATCAAACTTGCAGAAAATTAACCTCAGAAAAAAATGGATGAAAGAAACGAAGCTCATAATGGCACACACTCCCGCATACCCAACCCATAATATATGCACCATTTTTTTTTCCTGGTGTAACATGCATTCTTTAGAAAAAACCGGCAATTGCCGTGTGGATGTGCTATTCAATTAACCGGCAGCCGGCCACTGTTCTAGTTGGCGTGGAGGGGGACGTGAAAAAGCCAGGCATGAAAGAAATGATAAGACCGGCTAAAATTGCCGGGCAAGTTGCCGGCTGACCGTGAGACAAACAAGGGGAGGTCTGGGATTTAGGAAATTATTGGGGAGATAACTCAATAAATTACTCAGCTTATCAGTGGAGTTGTGGGACTTGGCCAGGGCGGGGTTTTTTTTTTCTTTGGAATTTCTAAGAGGTCACGGCGGGTCATCTGCGTGTCTTGGTCTAGTTATGGTCAAGGAATGACCAAGTCTGGAAGGTGACGTAACAGGGCACTGGTCAAGAGGGAAGCTGATGTGTGGTTTATGATTGGTCAAGCAGAGTTAGTGAAATAATACGTCATCCTGTACCATGATGAGTACATTGATATATTTCGTAAGAAATCACTCAAGTAAAGAGGTGTTGGATTGCGTAATTTTTATGTTTACAATTATTTATTTAATTATGCACATGTTTCTAATTGAATCGAAGTAACTGTCTAAGTTATTTATACATATATGAAATAGGAATGTTTTCATATTGCAATGTTACTCGAATCCTAGAAGGTGTAGAGTAGAATAGACATAGCAGGGAGACTACTCGTCATACCCTGAGACGACTATTCATAATTCACATAAACATAGATGGCGCCTAAAGACTTTTGGAGAAAAACTCCAAAATAAACCTAGGATGAACAACTTAATTCTAAACGTGACGGGTAAAAATGTTCAGGTTTTGTTTTTGTTTCAGCTGTCATTAATTAAACTAAGGTACTCACGCTGAACAACTGAGTGATCACGCTGAACACCTGAGTACTCACGCTGAACACCTGAGTGCTCACGCTGAACACCTGAGTACTCACGCTGAACACCTGAGTGTTCACGCTGAACACGTGAGTGTTCACGCTGAACACCTGAGTGCTCACGCTGAACACCTGAGTGCTCACGCTGATATCATAACTGACATGTCGCCCTTTAATTTCAGCCGTAATGTCAAAGTATTTAACATGGTTTCCTTTAGTTACTAGCTTTCAAGTGCTAGTAGAAGAACCGGCGCTGCTTGCATGGCTATAAGAATGGGTTTTAAGCACCGTTGTTACCGTTATTATATAAAGTTACTATTATTATTAAGATAGATTATAAAAATGGGATTTAAGCACCGTTGTTACCGTTATTATATAAAGTTACTATTATTATTAAGACAGATTATAAGAATGGGCTTTAAGCACCGTTGTTGCCGTTATTATATAAAGTTACTATTATTATTAAGACAGATTATAAGAATGGGCTTTAAGCACCGTTGTTGCCGTTATTATATAAAGTTATTATTATTAAGATAGATTATAAGAATGGGCTTTAATCCCATGCGATAGTCTATGAGAATCGGTTTCAATCCTTATAACTAAAAAGTAAAAAAAAAATTGGGGCTTTTTTTTATACATGATGATGTAGAAAACCGAAATAATATATAAAAAATATAAAAAATCAACGAAACTGGTAGTTTAAAGTACACATTAAATAGATTGGTCTCAACGATTTAATGTACTTTTCCAAACCTAAACGTTTCTGTCAAATAGCTACGTATGCGTATACCATTGATACAGAAGCTAATAATTTAACTATTTTTTATGACTGACAATTTCGCTTAGTGCTTGTAATAGAAATAACCAAATCAACACTACGATGGCCGCTGATGAATACTTCCTATTAAATCTTTAATAAATCTAAGACATTCCGCTAAACGGAATAGTTGATTTACCCGACTTGTCGACCCCCAATTGCCCGGTCGGCTAAAGACCTTGGTCTTTCATTGCTTCCCTCACTTCACTCAGTGTTTGTTTCAGACTTTTTATCCTGGGGGGGGGGGAGGTACTTTAAACTTTCGTGGGGGCGGACTAAATTTTCCGGGGAGGGGGAGTCAGACACAGGTCAAAGTATATATTTCTATAACTTCTATCTCGTTCAGTGGGGGGGGGGGGGGGCTGCGGTAGACATTCTTGGGGGTGCCCCCCCTACCCCTCGAAGAGATACTTGGAGGAAACTCTGACTTCCCTTATCAACACTCGTGGAAAAATATGACTTTTCTTAAGTGTTTTTTTTTTTTTTTAGATTTCGAACTCGTAACTTAACTAGATTTCATTTATTACTGTTCTTTTCTAAGAACGAGAGGTTTATATTTCCTGTTAGTAATATATCAATACAAAACTAGACAAACTGTATGTTTATGGTCCCATTTAAATGATTAAAATGTCATCTGTATGGGTAAGTTACAATATTCAAGATTAAGATAATTGTCTGTATGGATAAGTTACAATATTTAGGATTAAGATAATCGTCTGTATGAGTAAGTTACAATATTTAGGATTAAGATAATCGTCTGTATGAGTAAGTTACAATATTCAAGATTAAGATAATTGTCTGTATGGATAAGTTACAATATTCAAGATTAAGATAAGTGTCTGTATGAGTAAGTTACAAAATTCAAGATTAAGATAATTGTCTGTATGGATAAGTTACAATATTTAGGATTAAGATAATCGTCTGTATGAGTAAGTTACAATATTTAGGATTAAGATAATCGTCTGTATGAGTAAGTTACAATATTCAAGATTAAGATAATTGTCTGTATGAGTAAGTTACAATATTCAAGATTAAGATAAGTGTCTGTATGAGTAAGTTACAATATTCAAGATTAAGATAATCGTCTGTATGGGTAAGTTACAATATTCAAGATTAAGATAATCGTCTGTATGGGTAAGTTACAATATTCAAGATTAAGATAATCGTCTGTATGAGTAAGTTACAATATTCAAGATTAAGATAATCGTCTGTATGAGTAAGTTACAATATTCAAGATTAAGATAAGTGTCTGTATGAGTAAGTTACAATATTCAAGATTAAGATAAGTGTCTGTATGAGTAAGTTACAATATTCAAGATTAAGATAATCGTCTGTATGAGTAAGTTACAATATTCAAGATTAAGATAATTGTCTGTATGAGTAAGTTACAATATTCAAGATTAAGATAAGTGTCTGTATGAGTAAGTTACAATATTCAAGATTAAGATAATTGTCTGTATGAGTAAGTTACAAAATTTAAGATTAAGATAATTGTCTGTATGAGTAAGTTACAATATTCAAGATTAAGATAATTGTCTGTATGAGTAAGTTACAAAATTTAAGATTAAGATAATTGTCTGTATGAGTAAGTTACAATATTCAAGATTAAGATAATCGTCTGTATGAGTAAGTTACAATATTCAAGATTAAGATAATCGTCTGTATGAGTAAGTTACAATATTCAAGATTAAGATAATCGTCTGTATGAGTAAGTTACAAAATTCAAGATTAAGATAATTGTCTGTATGAGTAAGTTACAATATTCAAGATTAAGATAATCGTCTGTATGAGTAAGTTACAATATTCAAGATTAAGATAATTGTCTGTATGAGTAAGTTACAAAATTTAAGATTAAGATAATTGTCTGTATGAGTAAGTTACAATATTCAAGATTAAGATAATTGTCTGTATGAGTAAGTTACAATATTCAAGATTAAGATAATTGTCTGTATGAGTAAGTTACAATATTCAAGATTAAGATAATTGTCTGTATGAGTAAGTTACAATATTCAAGATTAAGATAATCGTCTGTATGAGTAAGTTACAATATTCAAGATTAAGATAATCGTCTGTATGGGTAAGATTCAGACACAATGGCGATGAAAGCAAAATTAAGTTTCAGTCTGATTGATTACAAATTACAATCATGTGTGTGTAATTACGATCATGTGGCTACGACTGAAAATCCGCCTAATTAACTTTCTTCCAGTGTTGATGTTAGCTCATAAAAGGTCTGACCAACACTAGCTAGTGTACGTCAAAGGATAACTAAACTTTATGTCAACATATATTTCAGTCTGATCTTAACGATATACTGGTTGGTATTTATTTAGAACTAGGCATGCTGCCCAGCTTCGCTTAGGCTTTCGAAAACATTCAGAATTTGAATGCTTAATTAATTCGCTCGAGGGTCGGTCTACGACCTCAAGAGTTATGAAGAGGTTCCTCCGTGGACATTTATTTTCGATTTATAGCTCATTTAAGGTACCGGTCAGTCGAGGTCAGTTTTGACCCCCTCATCGTAGACTTTTCGGCCAACCGGCCCCCGTGCTCTGTCGCCCCAAGGCAAGATCCTGCCAAATTTGAAGCGCCTGCGGCGCCGGGAAGTGCCTTATCGGACACCCGACAATCTAGATCTAGATCTAGAATCCTAATTGAATTTTTTTTTTAAGTTTAGTCCGAGCAAAACAAAAAAAAATACATTAACCAAGTTGACTTGGTGGGTCTCGAACCCGCACCACCTGCGTGGTTTATAGTACACTAACATCTCCGCTATTTAGGCACCTTATAAAATACAGAGAATGAAAGACGTATTTTAAAATCTTAACTTACGCGAATATGCCTATTCTTTCAAATTAATTTTTTTATCCCAAATTAGCCAGTTCCAAACAAAGATTTTGTATAAATAAATGTTATGAGTTTAGGCCGGAAAAAATGTATTGTATACATTTCATAGTGTACGTAGATCTAAATCAAATTTGAATGAAATAGTTCATTTCTTTTTTTATTCTAAACACGGCAGATGACGTCATTAGTAAGCAATAGTGTCGTCACAGTTTTATGCGTTCTTTTACACATCTATTAATGCTTTTCCGGTTGCATAAATAATACTGTTTCTCTACATTCGAATACGCCTTGATTTTATATTTTTCTTCTTGAAATAAAATTGTGGTTATACATTTAAAACATCTAACATATTATTTTCAACAAAAGTCCGTATAAAGTTCTCCATATATCGCTGCCGTTTCTGACGTGATGTCCGGCGAAAATTTTTTGCGGACAGAGAGAGAGAGAGAGAGAGAGATGTGCGAACTTGGCCCATTATAGTATTAGATGCATTGTCAGTTAAACATCAACTCATACCTTATTGAATACTTTTAAAATACCCAACTGCAACAATTTAATCAAAATACGGAACAGCTTGCTTTTGAAGGTAAATGCAATAGTTTTTAAATTTAGCTTTATCGGCATTATTTTAATTATATTAACTATTAAATCATACATTACATTCCCTTAAAAAATAGAATTTTGAATTTAAATATAAAGCCAGATCTCCCGAAATAGTTCTTATAAATCTTAAACTAAATTTACGCCTCGCTATAAATTAGTCTGGGATTCTGGTAAACAAAATCTTGGATCTAGACGAGCGTAGGTGTTTAATTAAGTCTGATACAATTTGCACTTATCTTAAAAATAAATCCAAGTTGGTTTTTTTTTTCCTTGCAAGCTTGCGCTGTACTGAAGTTGGAAAATCCGATGTTAAAAATAGCTTGGCCAAAGTGTTCCATATATTTCCCATCCTCTTGGGCTAATTTCAGTGTGTACCCGTAGATTATAACTAATTGTAGTACTTTAGGCCTACTCCAATACGATTTTTTTTCTTCGACACTTCCCTAGCTGTTAGTTTTATTACTGCCATGGGCGCGGATGGATTTTTCTGAAGGTAGGTCAGCCTGACCTGTCTGTTGTCATGCAGACGTCAATGAATGCGTAGGGTCATCAGAGTAAGAGGATTTGTGTAATTAGATTTTGTAATATCTTATAGATAACGATTTACTAAATTTCTTTTTAAGATTTGTCGCGGTCGCTTATTTCTAGTCATAAGTGACTCGTTTAAATGTCGGGGCTTATATGTTTAGAGTAGCGATAAACAGACAGTCTTTGATTTAAATGTACAAAATGTGTACAAACTTATTATGCTGTAAAATAGAGTGAAAAATCCAAACAGTACTTGCAAATAACTTTAGTATGGGCCTACCTATTTTTACTCGTATATTAAAAAAAAACCCTCCCTCCCCCCCCCCCCCCACACACAGACACACAGACACATACAGAGACACAGACAGACACAGACAGACACAGAGACACACAGACACACGGAGACACGGAGACACACAGACACACACTGAAAAACAGACACACAGAGACACACACAGACACACACAGACACACAGAGACACACTAGACACACAGAGACACACAGAGACACACAGAGACACACAGAGACACACACAGAAACACAGACACACACAGACACACACAGAGACACACTAGACACACAGAGACACACACAGACACACGGAGACACACACAGACACACAGAGACACACAGAGACACACAGAGACACACATAGACACACAGACACACACAGACACACAGACACACACAGACACACACAGACACACACAGACACACAGAGACACACAGAGACACACAGAGACACACAGAGACACACACAGAAACACAGACACACACACACAGACACGAAGAGACGCAGAGACACAGAGACACACAGACACGGATACACACAGACACACAGAAAGACACAGAGACACACACAAAGACACAGATACACACAGACACACAGACACACACAAAGACACAGAGACACACCAGTTACTTACATGGTCCAGCCAGACGTTTGTAATCAACACCTGGTTCTTCTCGTCCTGGTCAAGAAAAAAAAACATGGATTGGTTGTTACATAGCAACAAGTATATTTTATAGGGGAAGAAGAGGTGTGATTTTAGAGGAGCAATTGTTGGAACCTACAGGGAAGAGATGTGAACATAGAGACACAAATGTTGGAACCTACAGGGAAGAGGTGTGAACATAGAGACACAAATATTGGAACCTACAGGGAAGAGGTGTGAACATAGAGACACAAATATTGGAACCTACAGGGAAGAGGTGTGAACATAGAGACACAAATGTTGGAACCTACAGGGAAGAGGTGTGAACATAGAGACACAAATATTGGAACCTACAGGGAAGAGGTGTGAACATAGAGACACAAATGTTGGAACCTACAGGGAAGAGGTGTGAATATACGGTTGATAACCAAAGTTAAAGTTTAGGTTTAATGTTGAGGATACAATCTAACTTTTGATTAAGGCTAAGGTTAAGATAATTGATATTTTATTATTGCAGTTACATTCATAACCAAAGCTTAGATTTAGGGTTAAGTTTGATTTATGGCTAGTGTTAAGAAAACTGAAGTAGCCCAAATCAGACTTGTGTCGAATCCGATCGTTAATTACTCAGTCATATGTCCAGCTTTCCCTTTAAACGCGGGATAAATACTTAATGTAAAATATATCCATATTGCTCAAACAGCGTTTAGTAAAGCTCCCACCTTCCCTAGTGTGACATTTTGCCCACACGAGGCAAATCATGTTACACAAACCATCTAGAAGATAACAACATATCACACAATCAAGTCACGTAGGGTGTACACAATATCACGCGAAATGCTATTTTTAGCGGCCAATCATCTTTATCATAAAAATAAAATCACAATCAAACAAATAGCTTCGCGTGAGGACTGTTGATTTTCCTTTTAATTAAAGCCAAAGGGGAAAGATCTCCATTATCATCCATACGCTTCTTTGTCGCCCCTTTTTTACATCTTTGTTTACATTTTACACATATTACATAAGACAAGGGCGTAGTTAGGGCCTGTCATGTTGTTTGTAGAACCCCATTATAAACGTTTTGCCAGCGGCACTGATTTAAAACATTGCTTTAAAATGGACTTTGGATATTTTCAACTTGTGTTAAAACAACACTTTATAAATCAACCTATTTATGGTAATTGTTTAAATTGGAAATCTAAATAGGTATTCGGAACCTGTTTTTTTTTTGCTATGTTTTATTATCTTCACCCCCGCCCCACCTCCCACCCTCCCACCCCCACAATAAATGACGCCATAAACCACATCACTGGCAGGCAAAATGTATTTACACTCCATTGAGCTGTATACCATTTGGACAGATCATGGAAGACATACGCCAATTTACAATATCTTTTTTTGTAATACCCCCCCCCCAAAGCTATCGCCACAGACCCCGTATTTCCATTCATTACAAAAAGGATTCATCCGTACCTCACGATTTCAGTGGGCAGAGAGAAAGAACGGAATATCAAATGATTATTCATAAGGGGAGGCAACTAAAGGGAAGTAAAAATATCGTTTCTTTTTTTTTTCTGGAGAATTTGTGTGAATTCTATTTTTGTTTAGTAACATTATTACTTGAACAAAATAATTTTTTTACATTATATTAAAATAAAATGTTAGAATTGTAAACATTTTATTGATGATTATTTATTTTTATTGTAGCTAAAAAACATTTCTTTTTATCACATAGACACCCAATAAAAATCATATAATTTTTTCTATTTAAGCGTTCTTCAGGACATTTCATTAGTGAGTCTCTTGAGGCGAGTTTATCCGTGTTGACAGCCTACATGCATGTTTGTCCCCTCATCTTTCAAACTGCAACCTTTTGAAAACTCAATGCGACCACTACAACACCATTTCAACTAGTCAACATAAGTTGTTTCCCTACATAGAAAATGCTTCACTGTCCCATTGACCCTCTCTGAAAAATTTCCTTTCCTCTCCCCACCCAGACTTCTGACACTTTCATTTGACCTTCACCCCTTTTACTGTCATCCTTTGCAATTTTTTTTTTTAAATCAAAAACATGACATCATGTAAATATTCATTATGTACATTTGCAAAACCTTTCGTTTTCATTTGGTGTTCAAAATTATGTTAAAAAATTTGATGCTGATGTACTTGTTTTAATTGCAAATAAAAGTATTAAAAAAAAAAACATGCATGTTTGTATGGGGTGTATAGCACTACTTAAAAACCCAAATTCCCCGTCCCCCCAACCCACCACGCACGACGAGAAAAAGAATCCCTTGAATAATCATTTAATTACACATTTGCATTTTCAGTTTCAGGTTGGTTTTTAATTTTTATTTTTAATTATATTTATACGTTTTGTATTAGATCTATGTATAAGTAAACCATCTTAAATGAATGAAAGCAGGCTACAAGTAAGAAAGAAATATTACTATTGTAAATCAGTATCAGTCCTCACAAGCCGATGATGAAAACTGTAATACTAAAGCGTACACACAACTGACGCTATAAATTAAGTGTCTGAGGCAAAAAAAAATGCTTGTTTGTATGGTTTCTGTGTTGAAAGCCTACAAGCATGTTTGTATGGTTTATATGTTGACAGCCTACATGTATGTTTGTATGTTTGTATGGTTTATGTGTTGACACCCTACATGCATGTTTGTATGATTTATGTTTTGACAGCCTACATGCATGTTTGTATGGTATATGTGTTGACAGCCTACATGCATGTTTGTATGGCAGTGGCGTAGCGAGGTCGGGTGTCACCCGGTGCGGCACTTAATGGTGTCACCCCCCAGAGGCATAGAGACCCTTCCCAGGGACAAACTTTCAAATTTTCGATTTGCACCCCCCCCCCCCTCAAACTTTCGATTTGCACCCCCCCCTCAAACTTTCGATTTGCACCCCCCCCCCTCAAGTTTTCGATTTGCACCCCCCCCCCTCAAACTTTCGATTTGCACCCCCCCCCCCCCGTCGAGTTTTTCTCTATATATTTTGCTATTTTTTGCCTTGGTGTCACCCCCCTAAATGGTGTCACCCGGTGCGGTCCACACCCCCCGCCCCCCCCCCCCCTCGCTACGCCCCTGTTGTATGGTTTATGTGTTGACAGCCTACATGCATGTTTGTATGGTTTATGTGTTGACAGCCTACATGTATGTTTGTATGGTTTATGTATTGACAGCCTACTTACATGTTTGTATGGTTTATGTGTTGACAACGTACATGCATGTTTGTATGGTTCCCGTGTTGACAGCCTACATGCATGTTTGTATGGTTTATGTGTAGACAGCCTACATGTATGTTTGTATGGTTTACGTGCCGGGTTAGCGACCACCAGTGCTAAAAAGAAAAAACACGGATATCATGGAGAACATATTTTCCGCTCCCAAAGAGGAGTTCATATCAAAAGATACAATGAAGGTGATTGGTCGAACTCAGTAAGGAGTTGAACTGCTGTCTTCCAGCTTTTCTCTGAGTGAGAATACTTAGGCCAGTGGCGCAGCGAGGTCGGGTGTCACCCGGTGCGGCACTTAATGGTGTCACCCCCCATAGGTGTAGCGACCCTTTCCGGGGACAAACTTTCAAATTTTCGACTTGCACCCCCTCTCAAACTTTCGATTTGCACTCCCCCCCCCTCTCAAACTTTCGATTTGCATCCCCCCTTAAGTTTTTCTCTATATATTTTGCTATTTTTTCGCCTTGGTGTCACCCCCCCCCCCTAAATGGTGTCACCCGGTGCGGTCCGCATCCCCCCGCCCCCCTACCCGATACGCCTCTGACTTAGGCTTTTAACTGTAATGGTAGCACGAAGTATGCGATGGCGAAAGTAGTTGCAATAGACATGGAACTAATCGAAACAGTTGGAAAGAGGATGAATACCGAGTTTACAGGTATTACTTTATTGTATTGGAGTAAATCCCATGCAACATGACATGAAAGAATTCAAAAACTGGCAAAGGACTGAAGAACAAGAAAATATGTCATACACATACATTAATTTTGTTTATTTATATATACGCATTGTTTTGCATCCTCTTAAATACTGTCTTTTCAAATCCCGCCCTTTCCCCATGATAGATAGATGTTGTATGCACAGTAGAAATGTGTTGGCAGTCCTTCATAAATTATATTGTCAAATTCATTTGTTTGAAAAATTCATCATTATATATTTATAAAATTAATTCTTTCTATACAATCATTCAAATGTATCTACATTATAATTTGTATAGCATCAGCATCTATTTTGCCTTTTACACGGAAATA